>NC_083847.1:11167917-11228646 GCF_015708825.2 Lethenteron reissneri
GTCGTGGAACTACCCACCACACAAGGGATTATGCTGCAAAGTTCTGTAGTTGAACCTGTGTCAACAACAGACAACCACTACAGAAGGGAACCCCTCATTGAAAGTACCCCTAGCATCCCTGTCGAACAGTACCAGTATAATAGACAGGACCACAGAACTTGTTTCATCAGGAAAGTGTTCCATTACAGGCGGACACATACAAATTGAACACGGTGTCTGCTGTACAAACTGAACTGGCATATGTTTTTTGTAAAGTCCATAGATGCTGAAAGATGCCAATACCAAGCTGGACAGGTATAATATGTGGTGGTCAAGGTTGACACCAAGTTGACACAGGTCACACAGGTCACACAAGCTAGGGGAGGTACGTACCGGTCTGGACCGTCCGGACCGGCAGGGACGAGAGGTGGTTGGAACCGCTCTGAGGGGGGGGGGGAGAGCCAGGGCCCCGAGACACCCCCGCCCCTCAGAGAGAGGGATATATAAGACGGCTCCCGGAGAGCGGAGGGGGTCCATCTCACCAGAAGCTGAAGGAGGTGCGGGGAGATCCTGGACCCCAAGCCTCGAGGATGCCGCCCCGCTGGGACTGAGTGGGCTGAGTACTGTAGGCTAGGGAAGGAGAGTAATTGAGTACTGTAGGCTAGGGGGAGAGTACTTGAGTAGCTGTAGCTAGGGAAGGAGAGTAATGAAATAGAGCCGGAGGCTGTACCTCCCTAGGTTGTGTGGTTGGGGTCTGTTCCCCAGTGAGTCCGGAGGACTAGTTGTATTGGAATAAAAGCGTGTGGCCTCTACGAAGTCTCTGTCTCATTCAAAATACTACACATACATACCTCAAGGTGATGGCACTCTGCAAAAGTCAGCACTGTATTATCTTCCAGTCATTGAGGCTTCACCGACAGAGATGTTCAACAGTAAACACAATTCTGAAGCGAAGTGTCCAAATTATAATCAGCTAGAACTGGACCTATAGTGTTAGTTTTTGACAAAAGCTATATGCCAAAGCTCAGCAAATCCCTGGAAAGATGATGACTTTACTCAGCGTAAAGCGATTAGACTAGGTGAATTTCACACATGCATGTCCTACCTGAGCATTCTAGGAAAAAGGTTTGGAGATGCAGGACTGCAAGACATACTCATTGAGTCCAAAGTTGTTGCCCAGGATCCAGTGGTCATCATTACAACCGCAGCATGAGGGCACACAAACTTCTGTATGATAGTCTGCAACGCATGAGACTCCTCACCTTCTTAGATTCTCTGCCACAAGAGGATATGGATTCATCAATGAGATCAAATGTGCATTCCCGAAACAGAACAATGGTTGTTTTGTGTGTAAATGAGATATTTGACTAAATGTGTTCGAAATATGAAGACTTTGTTAAAAGAAGAAGTGCAGAAAACCCAATGTTTGCCTTCTGGAGTTCATACATCGACATGGTACAGATACTCCTATTTGTGAGAGCAACACGAGAATCAGATTGGCAGCTTCACCTGTCAACAGTGCGCTTGATGGTGGCATGGTTTTTTGTGTACAATCGTGTAAATTATGCTAGGTATTTATCTTCTTACTGGCTGGAAATGATCAATTTGCCCCTCACACATCCTTTTGCCACAGTGAGCTCAGTGTTAAAGGCCAGTGGACTGTCCAACGTCAAAGTGTCCATGGATTTGCCTCGATTGCTTGTGACCAGGCCATTGAGCAAACATGCAACAGAGATTCCAAGACAAAGGGTGGTTGGACAGGGTTAACACAGAATCGGGCTGAAGTATATCGCTGGATATTATTCTTAGGTTTTTTTCGGTAAAGTCACGTAGGTAAAAAACATTAAAAAGCAAAATAAAATAAAATAAAAATCACGACGTTTCGGAGGCAACACAAGCTTCCGTCTTCAGGTGGTACCGTCACAGCCACGACAGCTGTATCAAGTAAATGAGAGATTGCAGAAGCTACCACTCCGTTTATATAATGGTTGGAGAAGGTGGTGGGGCAAGGGCCGCATACTTTTATTAATTTGGTAAGGTGAGGCTTAAGACTAAGAATAGACTGCATAACAAAGGCTGAGCCTTTGTTATGGAGAGGTGCGGTTTGTGACTCAACCTGTAACAGGGAGACCACCACTAGACATGGTAAAACTGTGATGGTTGTCTGTCAAATAAGATTGGCAAATAAGTGTAGTTAATCTGTTTTGCATGGTTAATCACATCTTTCCAATGATTACTCAGTTTGTAACCATCATCACGGTTGAAATTATGTCTGTGTTTGTATATTTGTATGGCTTCGTGTACAAACCTTTGATGGTAGCCAGGAGGTTTGCAGAGAACCTTGGTCTCGGAAAATACAATTTCATGAGAGCCCACCGAGTTGTAGCAATGATCGGCAACGGCCGAAGAATCAGTTCTGCCGTGTTTCAGATCTGACTTGTGCTCGCGGACACGATCAGAAACATGACGTTTCGTTTCTCCAATGTAGCAATCACCACAAATGCAACTCAATTTGTCGACTCCAGGATACTACTGTATAAGTCAGGAACGACATCCTTCACAGATGGAATCAAATCACGGATTTTATGCACTGTACTGAATCGGACTTGGATCTTATGTTTGTTTAGAATTTTGGAGATCGTTTTGGTCACGCCTGCTATGTATGGCAACGTGATAGTTTTGGTCGGAGTTTCATGTGGCTGTTTCTGTATGGTGGAAGAAACAGCTTGACGGATAGTGCGGTCAGAGTATCCGTTCATCCTGAGGGCCCGATGTACCTGACATGGTGCTCTGGTCCCGTTCGCTCAAGAAGGTCTTCATCATTGAGCTCACAGTACCCTGGGAGGACTCAGTAGATGAGGCTTATGAGCGAAAACATCTGCGCTATGCCGATCTAGCTGCCGAAGCACGGCATCATGGCTGGAACACAGAAGTCCGACCAGTGGAGGTGGGCTGCAGAGGTTTTGTGGCAACATCTACAACCAGACTGCTTAGAGACCTGGGAATTAAGGGCCAGAGCCAGCGTTCGGCAATCAGAGCTGTATCGGAGGCGGCAGAAGGCAGCAGTCAGTGGCTCTGGATGAAGAGGAAAGACCCCAGCTGGGCCCCAAAGTGAGAGGGCCAGGAGGTATGCAGTCACCATGGGATGTTGGCTATCAACAACAAGGCAACTCCTATGACTAATTGGGAATGGGACGCAAGCGTAGGATTGATCACCCTGTCGCTGGCCGCCTTTGGGGAGGGTGTATAGTATGAAAGGCCGAAACACCCTAGGACCAAAGGTTCACTACTGACGATGCGCTCCCCAAATTTCACCAGGCTCACTGTTCATGAACTCTTGGAAGTGCTTGCACAAAGGATAGTAACATCTCATCCTGTGTTCTTTGGAATCTGAATATCTGGACTTGTCCAGTGACTGCTGAGAAAGATCAGCTGACAACAGGGGAAAGTCCTTGTGGCGGCACGGAGAGACGGCTGACAGGAGGGAATAGACCCCACTGGGACAGTCATGGGTTAGCTTCCCATTTCTGTAGTTTCCCATGCTTCGCAGTATGTTGGAAACACCCGCTTAGCTACAGAAAGTCAACATACGAGAATACCCCTAGAGTCTGCGAGAGCGGGGGCGGAAGATGACTCATCGACTGACAACATGGTAACGACTGGACCGGAAACGACTACGAGTAATGAGAGCACAGCACAAGAGAACACCACAGCAACTGTCACAAGTTCCGCTGCAACAGCAGGCCACAAACAGATGCAGGTATGTGTCTGTGGTTGGAGGAAAGTTACATCACACCATGGGTTGAGGATCCACCAGGGGAAGAAGGGGTGTTTGGGTAAAGAGAGACAGAGGCCTCGCATTGATTACTTTCTGCGAAAGCGATCAAATCAGTCGAATGAAGCACAGCAACTGGACGCAAACCATAGTTTGCAGTGCATCAGTACCACTGTCATGGAGGACGTAAACTCAAGCACCGAAGTAACAACTGAGGTGGAACCAACAACAGGAGTGGAACTCACCCAGCCTCCCAGACCTGCAGTCGAGAGGAGACTACCAGGGCACAGACCGTATGTGAAGTGGCCTGGCGCCAGTGACAAGAAGTTGTGGGAAACAGTGAATACTGACCTTACCTTGACCCTCGAGAAACTTCGAGGCACAGTGGAGAAGAAGTTGGAGAGGATGGGGGACATCATCTATGAGTACGGGGCAGAAAGCTTTGGAGTGCAAGAAAAAGGCGGGAGAAAGGTTCCAACCCCCACCAGTTTCCAGGAGGCACACAGAAATCAGCGCCTCGTTCAAGAAAGGAGACAGCTTAAGAAACAGTGGAAAAGCCTCTGAAGTGGAAAAGGAGGGCATAGAGGCACTTCAGGCTGACATCAAAACCCGGTTGGCATCCCCCGTAGAGCAGAGAACCTACGGAACGCAGAAGGAAGAAAGAACAAACTAGAACTCGATTCTATAAAGATCCCTTCAAGTTCCTTAAAAGTCTCTTCACGAAGGAAAAAAAGTGGAGTTCTAAAACAACAAAGAAAGACCTAGAAGAGCACCTGAGAACAACAAACTTTGACTCAAAGCGACATGAACATCTGGCCATCCCTCAGATATCCCACCATTGAACCCCCGGAACATCATATTGAGACCAGCCCTCCGACATGGAAAGAGATGGAAAACACAGTTCGAAGGGCAAGAACAGCATCAGCCCCGGGGCCAAATGGAGTCCCGTACAAAGTGTATACGAACGCACCAGACGTCCTGAGGTTCCTCTGGAGGCTTATGGGAATAGCTTGGAAAAAAAGATAATACCCAAAGTGTGGCGTAGGGCAGGCAGGGTCCTGATCCCTAAGGAGAAGGATGCAGTGAACATCAGCCAATTCCGCCCAATCTCCTTACTGAATGTCGAGGGTAAAATCTTCTTTAGGGTCATTGCCCAGAGGATGGCCGAGTACCTGCAAGGAATGCGTACGTCGATACATCTGTACAGAAGGCAGAATATCAGGGTTCTCTGGCTGCTTGGAACATTCCAGCATGATCTGGCAGCCAGATCCAAATGGCCAAGGTGGAGAAAAGGGACCTCCATGTAGTCCTTCCTCGACCTCGCCAATGCATTTGGCTCTGTGCCCCATGAACTCCTGTGTCTGCCTTCAGATTTTTCCACATACCGGACACCATCACAACCCTGGTGAAGTCGTACTTTCAGGATCTGCAGTTCTGCTTCACCACCTCAGAGTTCACACCACCTCATGGCAATGCCTGAATGTAGGTATATGGCGGGATGTACCATTTCTCCATTGGCATTCATAATGGCATGGAGGTTATCATCAGATCCTCAAAATGGGTTTGCTGGTGGACAGCGAGTCGACTCTGGTTGTCGCCTCCCTCCACTCAGAGCCTACATGGACGACATTACACATTGACCACCACTGTCCCATGCACCAGGAGACTGCTCAGAAAACTCGAGGAGAACATCAGCTGGGGCCCGTATGAAGATTAAACCATCCAAGTCACGCAGCATCTCGATTGTGAAGGAGTACTCTGTGACCTGAAAATTCTTCATCGGAGATGACCAAATCCCAACAGTGTCTGAGCAGCCGGTAAAAAAGCCTTGGAAGGTGGTAGATTCAAGCCTGAATGACAAAGACAGGTGCAACAGCTGCGCAAAGAATCAGTAGTAGCCTCAGTCCATCGACAACACCCAGCTACCTGAAAGTTAAAGGCTGGTGTCTGCAGTTTGGTCTCCTACCCGGGTGTTGTGGCCCCTAGCAGTGTATGAGGTTCCAATCTCAACAGTGGAGAAGATGGAAAGAGGAGTCACGAGGCTACTTAAAGAAGTGGCTCGGAGTTCCACGATGCCTTACCACCATAGGCCTCTATGGAGATGGTGTCCTCAAGCTGCCCCTCACCAGTCTAACCGAGGAATTCAAGTGTGCAAAAACCAGGCTCCAGATGACACTGAATGAATCTCGAGACCCAGTGTGAGCAACAACGCGCCGACCTTGGCAACTGGGCGCAAATGGAGGCCAGGAAAAGCAGATCCAGGAGGCAACAGCAGCCCTCAGACATGCTGACATTGTGGGTCATGTTCAGCAAGGGAGAGGAGGCCTTGGGCTAACTAGCCGTGCTGCTTGGAGTAAGGCCACTGCACCAGAGCGGCGGAAGATGGTAGTGCAGGAAGTACGCCATCAGGAGGAGGCTGCAAGGTGGGCCAAGGCAGTCTCTCTTGCTAAACAGGGACAGTGGACTCGATGGACAGTGTGGAGAAGAGGAAGATCAGCTGAAGGATCTGTGGGCCATGGAAGCGAGGCGGTTGAGCTTTTCCATCAGAGCAACATATGACGTCCTTCCAACACCAGTTAATCTTCACCAATGGTATGGTGAAGATCCGGACTGTGCCCTCTGTTCCATGCAGCCAACCTCAGGCACATTCTCACAGGGTGTAAAACAAGCCTCACCCAAGGACGCTACACTTGCGTCACAACCAAGTCCTTAAAAACCTTGCTCCGCCCTGGAGGACAAGCGAACTGCCACTAACTCCCTACCACCCCCAGCAGCATCACACCCCTTACGGACGACCTTTGTCCGCGAAGGGGCTAAACCACCAAAGAGCGGCTCTACACCAATAGAGCGAGACCAGCTGCGCTTGGCCCGCGACTGGAAAATGCTAGCTGACATTGGCCGCAACTTGTGTTTCCTCCGGAGATCGCAACCACCACCCTAAGACCTGACATGGTGCTCTGGTCCTGTTCGCTCAAGAAGGTCTTCATCATTGAGCTCACAGTACCCTGGGAGGACTCAGTAGATGAGGCTTATGAGCGAAAACATCTGCGCTATGCTGATCTAGCTGCTGAGCACGGCATCATGGCTGGAACACAGAAGTCCGACCAGTGGAGGTGGGCTGCAGAGGTTTGTGGCAACATCTACAACCAGACTGCTTAGAGACCTGGGAATTAAGGGCCAGAGCCAGCGTCGGCAATCAGAGCTGTATCGGAGGCGGCAGAAGGCAGCAGTCAGTGGCTCTGGATGAAGAGGAAAGACCCCAGCTGGGCCCCAAAGTGAGAGGGCCAGGAGGTATGCAGTCACCAATGCTTGACTCAGGGGATGAGGACGCCCCTGCCATGCATAGTCCCATGGGATGTTGGCTATAACAACAAGGCAACTCCTATGACTAATTGGGAATGGGACGCAAGCGTAGGATTGATCACCCTGTCGCTGGCCGCCTTTGGGGAGGGTGTATAGTATGAAAGGCCGAAACACCCTAGGAACCAAAGGTTCACTACTGACGATGCGCTCCCCAAATTCACCAGGCTCACCTGTTCATGAACTCTTGGAAGTGCTTGCACAAAGGATAATAACATCTCATCCTGTGTTCTTTGGAATCAAAATCCGTGATTTATTCCATCTGTGAAGGATGTCGTTCCTGACTTATACAGTAGTATCCTGGAGTCTACAAATTGAGTTGCATTTGTGGTGATTGCTACATTGGAGAAACGAAACGTCATGTTTCTGATCGTGTCCGCGAGCACAAGTCAGATCTGAAACACGGCAGAACTGATTCTTCGGCCGTTGCCGATCATTGCTACAACTCGGTGGGCTCTCATGAAATTGTATTTTCCGAGACCAAGGTTCTCTGCAAACCGCCTGGCTACCATCAAAGGTTTGTACACGAAGCCATACAAAATATACAAAACACAGACATAATTCAACCGTGATGACGGTTACAAACGGAGTAATCATTGGAAAGATGTGATTAACCATGCAAAAAATATATAACTACACTGATTTGCCAATCTTATTTGACAGACAACCATCAGTTTTACCATGTCTAGTGTGGTCTCCCTGTTACAGGATTGAGTCACAACCGCACCTCTCCATAACAAGGCTCAGCCTTTGTTATGGACAAAGGCGTCAGCCTTTGTCCATAACAAAGGCTCAGCCTTTGTTATGGACAAAGGCTCAGCCTTTGTTTATGCAGTCTATTCTTAGTCTTAAGCCTCACCTTCCAATTATAAAAGTATTCGGCCCTTGCCCCACCACCTTCTCCAACCATTATATAAACGGAGTGGTAGCTTCTGTAATCTCTCATTTACTTGATACAGCTGTCGTGGCTGTGACGGTACCACCTGAAGACGGAAGCTTGTGTTGCCTCCGAAATGTCGTGATTTTTATTTTTTATTTTATTTACTTTACTTTTTAATGTTTTTACTTTACGTGACTTTACCGGAAAAAAAACCTAAGATATGAATCATTGCAGTCACGAAAGCTTCAAATCTAGAATCGCTGGATATTGTCGCAACATGAAAGGGCTGCCATCGCAAGACAATGTGAGGCAATGGCAGGTAAATCTCCCGATATAATGAAACGAAAAGACCTTGACAGCACACGAATTCATGCTGATGAAAGGGCTGTGACCAGAATAATTTCCACCCTAGATTCCAGCTGAATCCTTTTGACACACACCAAGATGGCATTGTGTGTCTTAGCTCTGGGACAGTAGCAGCTGAAGAAATCATGTGGGATTTTCTCGCAGCTCTGGAAAAGGGGGAAAATGTTGTCAAAGAGTTTATGGACCAAAGACTGTTATCACCATCAGTTGACATATTTTCTCCCATCAAAACACAAAAACTGAAGGCCTTTAGTGACCAAGCAAAGACAAAGAAGAAATCTACAGCAGGCAAGGAAGTGATTCTACGTGCCGACAAGAAACTATTCTCCAGATTACTCGTCATAGGTCAAAGTAGAAAAATTGACCTGCGGGAAATTCTGTCTTACTCCTTGGGAACTGTGTCATATCCTTTAGGCAGTGCTGATGGTTCACTTGCTAAAACAAACAAATCAACTCTTATGGATTTATTGGAAACCAAAGGTGGAGACTGTTAAGTTGACAAAGTTCCGACAGATGGAGCTATTCTCTTTGATGGCATGGCAGTCATTCAAGCCATTCGGTCAATACCAAGTACCTTTGGGGAGCTTGCAGAGACCATACTGCAGTACATAGTCAAACTTGCTCTGAAACACAACTGTACACGGATAGACTTTGTGATTGACCAGTATCCAAAATGAGTATTAAAAACCTAGAACGTTTCGATTTAAAGCTTTCGTGACTGCAGGGATTCATCTTCTTGGTTCTTTCGGTAAAGTCACGTAGAAGGGAAGTAATAAAATAATAAAAATAAAACATAATAAAATAATTCTCATGACGTTTCGGCCACAACGCAAGCAGCCGTCCTCAGGTGAAGACCAGGTCTGTCGGGGAGACAGCGTCTGAATGGAACGGTCACGTACAGCTGGTGGTGGTACACAACTGGTGAAAATTTATGGACGGGATCAGAAGACACCAACACAATGGAAAAAGTTTCTATCAGATGTGTGGCGAGAGGCTGATCTTACCATTGTGGGAAAGGACTTAAGCTTGTACATAGCACATGGAGACCTGTGTCATACTCTCAGTGCTGTTGAAGATCTGACATGTGATCATGAAGAATGTGACACCGGGGTGTTTTTACATGCACAACATGCTGCACAGGAACATCAAACTGTCGTCATCAAGAGCCCTGATACTGATGTGGCAGTGATTGCTTTAAATCTGCAGCCAGATTTACCATGTAGGTTGTATTTTTTCACGGGGGTTGGCAACAAAACAAGGCTCATTGATACTCTTAGTTATTTCGGTAAAGTCACGTAGGTAAAAATTAAATAAAAATTAATAAAAAATAAAAACAATAAAATTACCTGTCACAGCAAAAAATCTGTGACAGTTTCACCTAAAGACGGAAGCTTGTGTTGCCTCCGAAACGTCGTGATTTTATTGTTTTTTATTAATTTTAATTTCATTTTTACCTACGTGACTTTACCGAAAGAACTTAGAGTATGAATCATTGCAGTCACGAAAGCTTCAAATCTAGAATTAAGGCGCATTGACTTAGCTAAGGTGTCGTCAGCTCTTGGCACAAGTGTCTGTTTGGCACTTATTGGGATCCATACCTTCTCAGGTTGTGACTCTACAAGTGCTTTTTATGGCAAAGGCAAAAGAAAGGCATTTTCTGTTGCTTGTGAGAAAGAGGAATATCGGACTGCTTTTACAAATCTGGGTAGCAATTTTAACCTAGACCAGTCTACCTTTGAGCTACTTTGCACATATGTGTGCCACCTGTATGGCCAGTCATCTGCCGAAAATGTGAACGATGCAAGATATAAAGTATTCTGTATGGCTTCGTCAGCTTTTCCATAACTATCCATGCCCCCGACAAGTGACACCCTGTACCAACACTGCAAAAGGGCAAACTACCAAGCAGCCATAATGAGACATTATCTGAAAAGGCATAATGTTTGCCCCTTCACCCGTTGGCAATAGATGGCACCTCGATGATGGTGAGTTAACAGTGACCTGGTTGACTAGAAATCCTACCCCTGAAAGTGTGTTGCAGGCAGTCCACTGCAGTTTGCAAGCATAGCAAATGTGAGACTGGAAGATGTTCCTGTATGTCTGCAAGACTGTCTTGTACTGATTTATGTCGGTGTCAAAGTTGTGCAAATGTTTCACAGGAACAGAAGACCTACATGGGATGATGGCTCTGATAGTGATAGGGATGATACCGATGAGCAAATATGCGCTGTTATAATTTAAGGTGATTTTGAGCTGTAAAGAATCTGTGGTAGAATTGTATTTTTTTTTGGCAGCATTCCAAAACAAGGGGACAGTGTAGCATTTCGAGTCATTTCAGCCAACTTGGGCCAAAGTGTGCTTATATTTGTATCTTTCTGTGATTACACAGTATTACACAGTACCTACTGTGATGTACAAAACATCACAGTTTTGCTAAATTTAAAATGTTTGTTTAATTTTGCTTAGTGCCAATCCATGAAGCTGAAGCATATTTTCTACAAATGTGCCATATTTCATGGTCTACATTCACACTTGAGTATATAATGCACCAAAACCTGTCTCAATTGTTTAGGTACATGTATAAGTGTCAGTTTGAGAGATATTTGGTGTTGCTAAAATGTATATAAATAAAGTTACAAACAAAACCAGCAGTATAAGATTTTCGTTTTTTCCAATTCACAATTATATACATTTATGGATTTTGAAAAAAAAACTGCAGGGTATTTTGCGGAGAACTTTTAACAGTCGAAAATGGTTTTGTCTATGAAAAATTCATTTAAAAAGTAGTTCCCAGGTGTGGGAACGAAAATCATTTTCTAGCCACTTTTTCCTAGTTCACCTTACGGCCTAATAAAGCAGATCAGCAGACACGACATCTTTTATTTATCGATCTCTCCACAAAACAAAGCAATGTTTTACAGAAACTATAACTAGCAACAGACTTCTGACAGTGCGTCATTGATTCAGTGCAAGCCACCTGTGGACCCTAATTGGTGCGCAGCGTCTCAACAGCAGCCGGGCTTGCTTCAACTGATAGCTTCAAACATCCAGATGTTAATCAGTAAGGAGTATTTCTAGTCCTAGTTAGACGAAATTTGTGTCAACACATAATACCAAATTATAATTCGTTTTGTAGAGAATGTATCTCCTCTTCGTGTAACTTTTAAGTGGTATGCCTTGTAATTGATGAATGATCAGAGTGTGTTCCCTATTTCAAAGACAATCAGTTGCTCCAGAGGGAGATGCTTCCTGAAATCACAAAAACCCCTTTGACCTGTATCACAAGAACAACGGGTCTCACCTGAGTTATCTGTAAAGGTTACTTCCAAAACACACTCTTTGTCCTAACATCACTTATTCAATGTTTGACCCTTATAGACAAAAGGTTACATGTACGCACACCATCAGACAAGTATTCATTCAAAATTATTGACAGGCATATTAACAAAATTGAATTACTGCACTGAAATATACTGCATTAGGTTACATCCGATTAACAAGAAGCTAATTTAAAAAATATGCACCGTCTACTTAACAGTGTATGTACAACATACTAATGCATCATTCAAATTAAGTCGGCCATTGCATGCTGGCATCTGAGTCAAAATTTAGCAACTTCTAAACATTACCTACAAACTCCACAACTAAGATGCCACATCAACCATTTCCCCCGACTGACAGGCTCTTGTCCACATGCAGGCCGCTGCTACTTGGGATGCTCTTCGAGTGTTTGAGACTAAATACGATACAACACTCAGAATTGCTGAGGCGATTAAGCAAGCACCATATAAATGCAATTATGATAACATAGCGAATGCTTGGGAGCTTATTGGCTCTCGCTCCTGGTTAGAGATCTACCCAATCCACAGGTCCACAAAGACTGGCCGCTCTTCTTCTGCAGATTGAATCTAGGAACCGAGTGTTCAACTTCACATTCTTGTCATTAAAGGCCTGTGACAAAGGTGCATCTATTGGAGCGACATCGTCTCTGGCTTATATATCTACCGGGTCTCCATTTGACTTGGTATTGTCTCGGAGGAAGTCCACCCACACCTCCACTTCCACAAACTGCTGGGAGTTTCCTCGTTCTGCCTCACAGTCAGAATTCTCCTCCTGCTTCACGTTGCCTCCATCGATGCGAAGGTCCGATTTTGGAGTTGAATCTTCATCTTCACATTTTACCTTCACTTCTTCGCTCTTCACCATCACTTCTTCACATTTCACCTTCACCTCTTCATGTTTCACCTCAATACCTTTAAAAGTGTCCAAGCTGGAATTTTCTTCCGGTTCTTGTTTGATGAGGGGTGGGCTCATTGCAGCACTTTGACTTTCACAAGCTGATTTCAGACTCCACTCCTGGTGGATCTTCTGATGCTTGTGTGTTCTCTGGTGTACATGAAGATTTGATGACTGTGCAAACGCCATCCCGCACGGAGTGCACCTGAAGGGTTTTTTCTCCCGTGTGTGTTCTCTGGTGTATTACAAGAGTAGATGAATGTGCAAACGCTTTCCCACACACACTGCACTTGAAGGGTTTCTCTCCCGTGTGTGTTCTCTGGTGTTCTACAAGAGTAGATGAATCTGAAAACGCCTTCCCACACACACTGCACTTGAAGGGTTTCTCTCCCGTGTGTGTTCTCTGGTGTTCTACAAGATCAGATGAATGTGCAAATGCCTTCCCACACACACTGCACTTGAAGGGGTTCTCTCCCGTGTGTGTTCTCTGGTGTGCCTCAAGAGCAGATGAAAGTGCAAACGCCTTCCCACACACACTGCACTTGAAGGTTTCTCTACCATGTGTGTTCTCTGGTGTTCTACAAGAGTAGATGACTGTGCAAACGCCTTCCCACATATACTGCACTTGAAAGGTTTCTCTCCCGTGTGTGTTCTCTGGTGTTCTACAAGAGTAGATGACTTTGCAAACGCCTTCCCACACACACTGCACTTGAAGGGTTTCTCTCCCGTGTGTGTTCTCTGGTGTTCTACAAGAGCAGATGACTGTGCAAACGCCTTCCCACACACACTGCACTTGAAGGGTTTTTCTCCCGTGTGTGTTCTCTGGTGTGTTACAAGAGTAGATGAATGTGCAAACGCCTTCCCACACACACTGCACTTGAAGGGTTTCTCTCCCGTGTGTGTTCTCTGGTGTTTTACAAGAGCAGATGACTGTGCAAACGCCTTCCCACACACACTGCACTTGAAGGGTTTTTCTCCCGTGTGTGTTCTCTGGTGCTGTGTCAAATTTCCAGGATGATCCGTGCTGTATGAACACCGGTCGCATTGTTGCCTTGTCCGCACCGAGCTGCGCCGAGTGCCTTTGCTCCATCAGACCAATTCTGCAGAGGAAGCGACAGAGGAAGCGTCAGTTGCAGACAGAAAAAAATATATCCACACCATCTACACGTCAGTATCGAGGCACAGAGGAATGCATATACACAGTCACACGTGACTTACACGTCTATACTTATTTATATATTCATGATATGGTGAAAAAGTTTCCCAAATTCATCACACGGGCTGTTATGGCACACAATGAGAGGGCAAATGGTCACAAATTTCGGCTGTCTGGCTACAAAAGGAATATTTATGAAAGCTAAATTCAGTTGACATAGCAAAAGGTGTTGAAAATAATATTATTTGTGTTATGCAGAAATGCATAAATTAATGTTCAATCACAACTTAGAGGTGTGTTGTATATACAGACCTTTTCCAAAAATTTATATGAAAAATAATTCGACCCATTTTTTTTTATCCTTAAATAATAAATAAATGAAACCAACACTCAACTCCGCTACCCCTCAAGCCACACCAAGCATCTGGAGGTAAAAAAAAAGCATTAAACAACAAACTTCGGGTCAAAGAGGGGTTAGGGACTATCTGGAAATCTCCAGGCTGGCAGATGACCACATGACATGACCTCCCCGGACGTTTTGGACAGTTCACAAACAAATCTCCAGAGCACATAGCAGAGACAAACGGACGTTACAACTCGCATTTTCTTTAACGGTAAAAGTTTGAAACTCGGCAAAAAGAACAAATCGACGTTATAGACTGCAGTCTATATTAGTAGCTTTATTATTACTTATTTTATTTCACCCTTATTCAACTCGTATATCATTTTGTATTGTATCTTTCTATCCATGTGTAATAAAGGACTCTTTCACTGTGTCTGTCTCCGTTGTCCTTTATTCGGGTTCTTACAACTTGTCCCACACGGCCCTCGCTCAGAGCCTCCCCGCTTGGCAGCTCGACAGCTGCCGTCGCTCCCGTAGCCTTTCTCCACTCCGATGCAGCTCCGCTGCAGGTTTCCTTGTGCAGTCCTTCAGCTGCTCTCACTGCAGCTCCACCGCTGCTCCCCGTTCCTCCCGTGCCCGGTCACCGCTGGCCGACGGTGCCGAGTCTCACCGCGTGGCGATCTCGCCACTCTCCACTCTCCGCCCTGCGTGGCCTCACCCTGTCTCTATTCCCATACTCTCCTCCCATCTCTTCCGGTTCTCTCCCTTAAGAGCTTACCCCTCTCTCTCATGTGACCTAACCCCTCCCCCCGTGACGTCATATCCGCGAGGCCGTTTACGCCCGCATTACACCACCCTCCCCCGTAGAGAAAATTCCAGCCGTCCTCGGATGAACAACAACAACAAGTAATGCGAGCGACCACAACCATCATACATGCGAGGACAACGAAGCATACAATAACATAACAATAACAACAAGAACACGAACAGTATAAATCAACGAAACGTAATGGACTTCGACCGCGTGCGGGTCGCCGGCCCGTCCCGGACAGGCGGCGGCCCTCCTGCAGACCGGGAACGTGACGGGGTTTTAAGAGCGACAGGATCAAATCCTCCTGTCGCTATTGGAGGCCCGCCAACGTCCCGGTCCCGTATCCCTGAAGGCCCAGAGTCCGGGGTGTCCCGCAATTGTGTCTGCGGTGGGGTCGGAAGGGCGGCGGAGCTCAGTGTCCCTGCAGCCGTGGTGGGCACACCCCGAGCAGAGTCCCCTGTCTCCTGCAGTGTCACGGCCGGCTTGTCTGTGAAAGGCACGACAGGCGCTCTTGCAGGGTCAACAGGCACAGGCAAGGGTGAGTCGGCAGCAACAGACCCTGACAAGGCAACATCAGGAGATGACGCATCCGTTCGAGGGGCCACATATGGTTTCAAGCGAGACGTGTGAACGTACCAACGCCGAGATCCAAACCGAACGCGTGCAGACTGTGGGTTGGGAACCTCGATGAGGCGAACAGGCCCTTGCCATGGTTTATATAATTTAGGAGAGGTCCCTGGCCGCACCTGTGGGCAATGCAGCCAGGCCATGTCCCCCACCTTCCAGGGGCACTCCCCCTTAGAGCGTCGAGCGCACCGTTCGTTCCGGGCCTGGGCTTTGGCCGTAGCCATGCAGGCCCCTTCCCGCGCCTCAGTGACACGGCGAACGGTGTCCTGAATGTAATCAGGAAGAGGCTTAGTAGGTCCCCTCACTCCTGTTCCCAACTGCACATCCATCGGCGGCACGTTTTCGCGACCGTACATAAGGAAAAACGGCGAATATCCTGTAGCCGCATGCGGCGTCATCCGGTATGCCGAGAGTACCCCAGGGATATGCAAATCCCAATCTGATTGTTTTTCACTCACCGTGTGACACAGCATGGCGGACAAAGTCCGATTTAGCCGTTCGACCATACCATCCGTCTGTGGGTGGTAGGGAGATGTCCGTATCTTTTTAGTTCCCAGAGCCGCGCACACTTCCCCCAACAATTTAAAAGAAAAATTTCGGCCTTGATCTGTGAGGAGCCTCTCCGGCGCCCCCTTGTCCATAACGTACCCAAATAGAAAGGCGTCTGTAATGGACGCCGCCGACTGGTCGGGCAAGGGCCAGGCCATCGGCCAGCGGGAGAGGTACTCCACCCCAACTAGCAAATATTTATTACCCTTAGCGGATGGCGGGAAGGGTCCCAAAATATCTAATGCCACCAGTTCATTAACTCGAGACACCTGAATAGACTGTATCGGCGGCACATATGGGTGTTTAGGCGGCTTCCGTCGGGCACAATCGGGACACGCGCGAACGTGACCGACGACATCTGTTGTCATGCCGTGCCAAAAGTAATCTCGCTGCAACGTCAATAGGGTCTTCTGCACCCCCAGATGTAAGAGCGTGTCGCAATGCAGAGTCCTAATCAGTTCGTACCGCAAGGATGCCGGTACAACCAGACGCCAGCGTTCCTGTAACCCTTCCCTCCACATCAGCAGACCATTGCGGAGAACGGTTTCCGGTGAACCCCCCCGAACCCGGTCCCCCACTCTCCTTCGCAGCCCGATTCCGTAAGGTCACCAATGAATCGTCCAGCATTTGTTCCCGAATCCACACAGCCCTTGGAAGATTCAAAACCCCATCAGCCGGTCCCGGCCCCATTGGAGCCTCAAGCACCTCGACCGCCAACGCAACAGGCTGAGGGGGATGCTGGATCGGCGCACAACTATGCGTCCCGGACGCGCACGCGCAAGGGGATCGCTGCAGCAACCTAGAGAGCGCGTCCGCATTTGCGTGACGCACCCCCTTCCGATGGTGAATTTGAAAGGAGAATTCTTGCAGCGTGTCCAACCACCGCGCCAGCTGGCCAGATGGTTGGTCCACCTTGAGAGCATACTGCAAGGCCACATGATCCGTGCGCACAATAAACGAACGGCCGTAGAGATACGGTCGAAATTGGCGGAGAAAGTAAACAATAGCCAAAAGTTCTCGGCGAGTGACGCAGTAGCGGGTTTCTGCGGGAGACAAAACCCGGCTACCGTACGCCACCACGCGCTCCACACCGCCTTTGGACTGAGACAACACGGCCCCAATGCCCGTGTCACTCGCGTCCGTATCCAGAATGAAGGGGTGATCAAAATCTGGATAATCCAACGTCGGCGCCGTAGCCAACCGATCGCGCAGGCCTTGAAACGCCGCCTCCTCTGGCGGTCCCCAAGCAAATTTCCGTCCTTTACCCATAAGGAGGTGCAAGGGCCTCGCGATCGTCGCAAAATTAGATACAAACCTACGATAATATGAGGCAAACCCCAAAAACCGACGCACATCCCCCACCGTGGCCGGGGTTGGCCAGTCACGGACGCACGCTTTCTTGTCCGGATCCGTGGCAACCCCGTCAACACTAACGATATGTCCCAAATAGCGCACGGACCATTGCAGTAGGTGACATTTCTTAGGTTTGAATTTCAAATTAGCGGAACGCATCCTGGCGAACACCGCCTCCAACCTCAGTAAATGTTGAAGACGATAATATCGTCTAAATATATCAGACATGTCTCCCACTGCAAGCCCGTTAATACCAGTTCCATCAACCTCTGAAATGTGGCGGGGGCAGCATTCAACCCCATCGGAAGACAATTAAATTGAAATAACCCCTGCGGCGTACGGAAAGCAGTCTTTTCCCGCGAGAACTCGTCAAGGGGAAGCTGCCAGAATCCCGAAGAGAGATCTAGCGTCGAAAAGAACTTCGCCCCCGACAAGGCATCGAGGGAGTCGTCCATACGCGGCAAGGGGTACGCATCTGCCACGGACACTTTATTCAATTTCCGAAAATCCACACAAAATCGCAATTTCCCGTCTTTCTTTTTAACCAAGACAACAGGCACGCCCCATGGGCTGTTAGATGGAGATATTATGTCCGCAGCCAACATGTCATCCACTGCCCCTCGAACATGATCTCGCTCCGCCGGACTCATCCGATGCGAGTTCAACCGAATAGGGGCAGCGTCCCCTGTGTCAATATGATGAAAAAGCAATGAGGTGCGTCCCAAGTCCAAATCGTTTGAGCTAAACACGTCAGAATAACTCAACAATAACTTACGAAGCGCGCAACGTTGGTCCCCGGAAAGGGAAGGATTTTCCCCGCACAATTCGGCGATCCAGCGATTATCTGCGGCTCCAGGGCCCGAAACACCGGCAACCATGACCTGGCTGCCCAGATAATCCTGGGCCGTAAACGCCGTAGTGGCATGTGCCACAACCGTACCAGCTGGCACACACACGTTTTCGGTACTCCCATTAAGCAACTGCAAAAATGGCTGCTGGTCCGGCCGGACAATAGTTTGCGCCCCGACGAGCGCCAATCCGCCCGTTATGGTGGCGGACGGCGACAACAAAACCCCAAATGCACCTTCACGACAGGCACAGGTTTCCGATATCGCAAAGGGATAAGCATCTGTGAGCCAGGTGGAATGTCCACAGATACCTCGGACAGCGCCTGCACCTGGCCGACCGGAGCAGATCGCCCCCAGGGCGACGGCAGAAATGTAATTTTACGACCCCCCGGTAATTCAATACAATTTTCATTAATTCTAATTAGAATGGGCATTTTGGCCAGAAAATCAGTTCCCAACAAACAAGGAACCGCAAGGGACCTCGAAATTAACACAATTCCCGAGGCCGACACTCCCCCGATAGATATATTGGCGTCCACCTGGCCCACAATGCCCATACTACCCCCGTTCGCCGCGACGCAGGAATCGTAAACCGGATGCACGGCCTCTGGTGGGATGCCCAACAGATGGAAAATTACATCCGATATAATGGTCGCGGACGCCCCGGAGTCCACTAAAATACGCACGTCAACCCCCTGTATAGAACCAGGTATAGTGGACGAACCAGTAGCGGCCGCGACGACCCGCCCTGCCAATTTACGCCACTGCGTTACCGAGCGACATGGCCCAGTCAAAGGCCTCTCGTTATTAACAACACCCGGATTGCGCGACAATGGTGATGAATGAGGTGTCAAGCCTTGCCGGGTGTCTGGTGCGCACCGACTTGCCTATCCTGGAGGATCCTTCCACGGCGCGTCCGCTGTCGAGGCCTCCCGCTGGGGCGGACCTGGGATACGGGCCAGCAGTCCCTGGCGTAATGGCCCTTACGACCGCAGCGGAAGCAGTCGATGTCGTTACGCCGCGCCGCAGGCCCCCCGTCCCGACGCTCCCGCGTCGGCGGCGCAGATCGCGGCCCCGGTCTACTGCGGGCTGACCACTGAGCAGAGGCGGATGTCAGCTCCTGCGGGCACCCCCCGTCAGGAACGTACACCGCCTTCTTGGGATCCCAACCCACGGCACCTCCCTCGATGATGGGCCCCCCCGTCCACGCCGTGACTTGCTTCCAACGGCGCAGATTGAACTGGGCATCCAGACATTTAGCGGCCGCCCGGGATGTCAGCTTTTCGTGGCCGCACACCGGCATAGGGATCCCCAAATCCCGAGACAGCTCGAGCATTTATCCCAAAATGAGGGGTTCGAGTAGGTCAGGCTCCGTCTCCGGGTATGCGGCCATGGCTAACTCCAAGACAGCACCCCTGTATGCCACCGGCGACTCCTCGGGTGCTCGCTGGCGTTGAACAAACCGGCGATGAGCATCATCCGGTGGCTCGTATGCATCTGCCATCTCGTCGAAAACTCCTCTCAACGTTTTCTTCTTCTCGGCCTTTATAGAACGGAAGAATCGCACCGACTCGTCGTCGAGAAGAGTTGGTAGAACCGCCAATGCCTCAGCGTCAGTCCACCTTGCAGAGTGCACCGCCGCCAAAAATCTGCAGGCAAAAGCACTCCAATCGCCACCGATGGAGAATTCTTTAACGGTTGTGAGATGACGACTGCGACTCCTTGTTGCGCCGTCCTCAGCAGATGACTCATCACGCGGCATATTCAAAATGGCGTCGCATCGCAACGTGTCCAAGATGGCGGCTCCCCGCCATGGAGAGCGCAAGATGGCGGCTTCCCGCCGTTCTTCCCCTGCCACGCCCAAGATGGCGTCTTCGTGCCGCGTGGCAGATGGCGCTGACAGCGCAGGCAAGGCGGCGGCCTGCAGACCACCATCGGCCCTCCCCGACGCCATCCTCGGCGTGACGAGCTCGCACAATTGCGCCAGCACGATTTTCAAGGTCTCCAGCTGCGCCGCCATCTGTCTCCATCGTAAGTCCGCGTCCTCCGGCGCGGACGGGTCCACCGACGCGGCGACATCTTGTACACCCGGACCCGTACTCGTTCCCGCACGGATCTCCTCTTCCATCGCAGGCAGGTCCACCGCCTGAGGAAGGTCGTCGTCGTCGGATGATGTAGCAGATGATGGCACAGGAATATTCTTTCTTCTGAGCTGTTTTGACATGCCGTTTCACTTCTGACACCAGTGTAATAAAGGACTCTTTCACTGTGTCTGTCTCCGTTGTCCTTTATTCGGGTTCTTACAACTTGTCCCACACGGCCCTCGCTCAGAGCCTCCCCGCTTGGCAGCTCGACAGCTGCCGTCGCTCCCGTAGCCTTTCTCCACTCCGATGCAGCTCCGCTGTAGGTTTCCTGGTGCAGTCCTTCAGCTGCTCTCACGGCAGCTCCACCGCTGCTCCCCGTTCCTCCCATGCCCGGTCACCGCTGGCCGACGGTGTCGAGTCTCACCGTGTGGCGATCTCGCCACTCTCCACTCTCCGCCCTGCGTGGCTTCACCCTGTCTCTATTCCCATACTCTCCTCCCGTCTCTTCCGGTTCTCTCCCTTAAGAGCTTACCCTTCTCTCTCACGTGACCTAACCCCTCCCCCCGTGACGTCATATCCGCGAGGCCGTTTACGCCTGCATTACACATGTAACTTCACCAAGAGAACCAGGGAATGTGTATTCTGGTAGTCAAGAAAATGAGGGCTTGGTTATATCTCCAGCCTCAGGATATCAAAATATAATTCTAAATAAAACACCGATCCCTGGTGACACAGGCTTACAACAAAGCTTGGCAAAACCCTCGGAATAATAGTAACAACGAGGGGCATTACGAATCTTTGTTAAACATGAACCAAATGATAACCACGAGATATTAGACCATGGGTCACTCACAAGAGATACAAGAAATAGGTCCAACACACACAAGACCAGATCATATATATTCCATGGAATCAAAGCCTCCCCGGCCACCTTTGTCTTACAACAATTTGACACAAACACATGGCAGCCATAAATACGTATCAAGGGTGTCTGGCCTCGAGATAACAAACACTACGAAGGGGGGGGGGGGGATGCAAACAAGCATAAACTTAGACGGAAAACAGCCCGTCCGGGGTCATCAAGGGAAGGGGGGGGGCATTCAGGAGCGGCCGCGGAGAGAGGACGGTGACAGAGGGCATCTGTTTTTTTCTCTAGCAAGAGACGCACAGAGAGGGGAGGGAATTTCAGATATAACCAACGACACAGAACATGCAATTCAGTCTTGCAAAGGGGCAAACTCCGGGGCATGGCCTCGAGATCAACCATGGGTGTCATGTCTCGTGGAGAGAAGGGACGATGTGTTGTTAAGAGCTGAGTTCGGCATGAACTGACAAGAGTATCGCTGAAAGTTTATTCTACATTCATCCTGTTTTGAGTCGCTTGTGGAATGGAGGGTTTGCGATAAGTTGTATTGCACCAAGCTATCAGAGTTGTGTAAGAGGTGTGCTAATACAATTTACAAGTTTTGAGAGTCAGTGATCCAGCCAGCGATGAGCAGCTCACAGCAGGAGCCCTCTTGGAAGAAGGGCGGAGAGCACGAAAGTTGAGCAACGACAAGGCGAAGCCCCGAAGTGAGGGCGGGAGAGGCAAAACTGAATGCCAGTGCAAAACTGGCAGCTGCACGCCAAGGGCGAAGGAGAGAGAACGGAGCAGTGGAAAGAGCCTGACCCAGTGCAAGCCCTGAAGTAAGGGCAGGTGTCTGTGTGAAGCTGGCAGCTGCACGATCAAGGAGAGAGCAAGAGAGAGTGACGAGCGGCGACAAGCAATCAACCTGGAGAAAGGGTGGAAAGCGGCAAGCATCGACCAAGCGAGCATCGCACAGGACCAGCAGCAGAGGACAAGCTGCAAGCGCAATCGTGCATCGCCAGAGAGCACGGAGCAGGAGAGAGAGCGCACAACCAGCGCCACCAAGCAAGAGTGTCGGCACCGGTAACCAGCGGACGAGCGATGAGAGCCATCGTGCATCGCCAGAGAGAACGGAGCAGTGGAAAGAGCCTGAGTCAGCGCAGCCCTAAAGTAAGGGCGGGTGTCTGTGTGAAGCTGGCAGCTGCATGATCAAGGAGAGAGCACGGAGCAGTGGAAAGAGCCTGACCAGCCACCCGTGAGCAAGAGTGTCAGCGCCAGCGAGAGCGCCGTCGGTTCGACCCACACACACACCGACCAGCACCAGCTGGGAACCAAGGCAAGAGTGAGGAGCGGCGACCAGCAGACAAGCTGCGCACGCTATCTGACGACGGAATCATCGCGCACCGCCGACGGCAAGCATCGCGCCAACTCAACCAGCAGTGGAGACAGCTGCAACGCCAAGAGGAAGAGCGCCGTGTGTTTAATACACACACACGTACACACAGCTACACACACACACACACGCCGTCCCAGCGGTCCTGCTGGGAATCCGAGGTATTTTCAGCACAAGGAACGCCGTATAGCGTAATCCGCCAAGTCAACAAGTGGCAAAGAAGACACATGCACACAACACACATATCGGGACGAATAAGATGAAAAGCATTTACTGCCCGTTGAGTTACGTGGATACGGTCGTTCAGAAGTATTCGTTGATTGCATAATCTTGCCAATGAATTAATTGACGTATACTTTTGCTTTCGGGAAATGTTTCTTTATTGCCGTTCGTATGAATATCGTCTCATGCATGTTTAAGGACGTTTTCCTATCGCCGTATATGCTCGCGTTACTGTGAGGAATTAATCGAATGTTCTGTTACCCAGTTGACAACGTAATCATTGAGGGTTAAATGTACGGATCAATCAGAACATCTCCAGGGGTACTGTGTTGACAATTCCAAGCATAAGAGTTCGAATATTAGAGTATTATGTTTTTGGTTTAAATTTAAATTGCTTAACACAAAAGAGTCCGAGTGGTGCCTTCCTAAGTTCATGCATAATAATCTCAATTATGAGAACTGTATCCTGCGGTGAGATTTTAATTTGAAGACCTGACACAAAACACGAAGACATAATCAGTAAATGTTAAAACGAGAATAATTGTATTATCCCGATTCATAATACGACCCTAGACAACGAAGATAAGCATAATTATCATAACTGCATACATTAGCATAAGTGTATACATTTGCATAACTTTATATGATCACCTCCCTAATTAGCATAATTTCGGGTAATTACTGATTTTTCCTATTTTCATTTAATTTGGATTATCTTTTATTAATTTTTCAAGACCCAACATATACAACAGGTATGAAGCCAGCCAGGCTCACGATGTCCTTGAATGCTGGGATGAACAGATCTGACTTCAGCTGCATGTGTGTGATGTGTTAACTTCTTGACTGTTTCCATTCTTACAAAGAGTTCCAGAGGAAAACAAAAATAATCTATTGCTTTGATATAACCTCCGTGTTCAAGAGAGTTAATAGACTTTACTGCAAACACAAACTTGACACTGTCATGCACTGGCATGGTTCACAGGTGGTGGTGTGTCCAGACACACGCCTGGCCACCTTCATCCCCTCAGTATTAATGCTTCCTCACTCCACCAAGTAATTCATTGAGGATCAATCAACATCGCCGAGGCTGCGTGTCTCTCTCTCCCTCTCTCCCCGTGGTCGCGTAGATTTCCCTCCGGATCCCCCGGTTGTCCCCATCTCCACATGCAGAGAGTGAACACCGCCACGCGTCTAGAGTGAACACTGCCACGCGTCCAGAGTGAACACCGCTACGCGTCCAGAGTGAACACCTCCACGCGTCCAGAGTGAACACCGCCACGCGTCCAGAGTGAACACCTCCACGCGTCTAGAGTGAACACCGCCACGCGTCCAGAGTGAACACCTCCACGCGTCTAGAATGAACACCTCCACGCGTCTAGAATGAACACCTCCATGCGTCTAGAGTGAACACCTCCACGTGTCTAGAGTGAACACCACCACACGTCCAGAGTGAACACCGCCACGCGTCTAGAGTGAACACCACCACACGTCCAGAGTGAACACCGCCACGCGTCTAGAGTGAACACCTCCACGCGTCTAGAGTGAACACCGCCACGCGTCCAGAGTGAACACCGCCACGCGTCCAGAGTGAACACCGCCACGCGTCCAGAGTGAACACCTCCACACGTCCAGAGTGAACACCGCCACGCGTCTAGAGTGAACACCTCCACGCGTCTAGAGTGAACACCGCCACGCGTCCAGAGTGAACACCGCCACGCGTCCAGAGTGAACACCTCCACGCGTCTAGAGTGAACACCTCCACGCGTCTAGAATGAACACCTCCATGCGTCTAGAGTGAACACCTCCACGTGTCTAGAGTGAACACCACCACACGTCCAGAGTGAACACCTCCACGCGTCCAGAGTGAACACCGCCACGCGTCCAGAGTGAACACCGCCACGTGTCTAGAGTGAACACCACCACACGTCCAGAGTGAACACCGCCACGCGTCCAGAGTGAACACCTCCACGCGTCCAGAGTGAACACCGCCACGCGTCCAGAGTGAACACCGCCACGCGTCTAGAGTGAACACCTCCACGCGTCTAGAGTGAACACCTCCACGCGTCTAGAATGAACACCTCCACGCGTCTAGAGTGAACACCTCCACGCGTCTAGAATGAACACCTCCACGCGTCCAGAGTGAACACCTCCACGCGTCTAGAGTGAACACCTCCACGCGTCTAGAATGAACACCTCCACGCGTCTAGAGTGAACACCGCCACGCTGTTGACGAGCCTTACGAGAGAGAGAGCGAGGCTCTACCTCGGTACACAACAACAACCACCACAACCACAACCACCACCGCCACAACAACTACCAGCACCACAACAACCACCACCACCACAACAACCACCACCACAACAACCACCACCACAACCACCGCAACCGCGATGAGAATTTCTCACCTCGGATTTCAGTGCACAGGCGGAGCGGCAACTTCCTGGTCCCTCGCGACGTCACGCGGCAGCAGGTGGCATGACGTCACTTGCGGGGTATGATGACACTCCCCTCCCACAATGAACGGCTCTCAACTCGCGACGACTTTCACGATTGCATCATGTTAATGAACCGCCAGTTACCGGGCGTGGCTTTGCCCAAATAAGGATTGGCACTGGGACAGATATCGGCAGCGGCCGAACGGAGGTGACGTCACGTTCAAGAGCGCGGTGGTCGGGGTAGGTGACATAACGTCACTAGCGAGGCACACCTCCTCCTGGCGTTTGACGCCGATGAGGTCACGCTGCGCGGTGACGTCAGAGTGCGGGGTCAGAGTTCAAGTTTGTTGACAGAAGGGGAAAGGCAGTGTCGACTCGTCCTCAAACGAGTACCCGGTGCGGTGTGTCAACATCGCCACTAGGGAGACAAAGGCGGCCGGGCGTGGTGCTGGCCACCCACCACCCCCTCGTGTGCCGTGACGACCTCCATCGGTGCTGCTCGCTATGAGCAGCACTTTGTAGATGTTGTGGCTTAGCTCTCCAACACATCGCTGGCGACACGATGACATTTTCACGTCCGTAAAAAGAAAATCGCCATACTAACCGATGCCGTTTTTTGGCAAAATTGTCCCAATTTTCCTAGCTTTATTTTTCAACGAAAAGTGCATTCCTTGGTTGTGTTTAGCCTGAGTAGCCTATATATTACGTTAAAAAGTGGGGAATTTCATGCATGAAATTTTCGAATATCAAAAAGTTAATCGGCATACTGTGCCGATTTTAGGCCAAATAAGCCCAACTTTCACAGCTTTATTTTTGGGCGAAAGTTAATTCCTCTATTGTATTTACCCGTAGTATGCTATGTATTAGATTAAAAGTGGAACATTTTATGATGAAATATTCACGTCCCATTATAGAAAACCTATGCCGTTTTTGGCCAATAATGGCCATATTTTTACAGCTTCATTTTTCAACAAAAGTGCAATCCTCGGGTGTGCTTAGCCTTAGTATCCTATATATTACGTAAAAAAGTAGTACAAAGGCTCTGACATGGCTGTCTTTGATAATTGTTTTTTTACCCTTTCATCTGGCAAGAAAACTGACACCTTTTTTACAAGGAGTCATGTTTGCATAGACCACAATACCTGCAGTCATAATGCAAACAAAAAACATAACTCTGATAATGTATGCAACTGTCCTTAAAGTTGATTGGTCCACACCCGAGACAGCTTTCCTTAGAGCCTAGTCTCACATGGTGTTGGTGCACCTTTTGGCGTCATGTGGTCCAACACCATGTGAGACTAGGCTCTAAGGAAAGCTGTCAGGTGTGGACCAATCAACTTTAAGGACAGTGCATACATCAGAGTTATGTTTTTTGTTTGCATTATGACTGCAGGTATTGTGGTCTATGCAAACATGACTCCCTGTAAAAAAGGTGTCAGTTTTCTTGCCAGATGAAAGGGTAAAAAAACAATTATAATTTTTTTACTGGCAAATGAGGTTACAATTGTGTAAATGGCTGTCTTTGCCTTACAAAACAGACGGGCAAAGTATGCATGACCCAAAACCTTTTTTCCAACATACATCAGCAACAATGAGGCCATTTGTTGAATTTTTGACTTCCCCATCCATGACCGTCCCCCCACAGTCATTCATTTGGCACTTGACCTCCAAAATGGTCAACGCATCTACGTCACCAAAGGAAATGCCCAACAACAGGCCCTGTCCAAGTGACCCATTTGCTGCCAACCTACTTTACCATTAAGTTCCCTCCTACTATACATGGACTGCTAAAAAATTTGAAGCGAAGTGCTGCTGACGGTGAATCGGATGCCTTAGGACGAGTCTACACAGTTCATCCCAACAATCAGCAGTGCTACTTTCTCCCAATGCTTCTCCATGTTGCCAAACGGCACAACTCTTTCCAAGACCTATAAACAATGTTGTCTGTCAAACATACAGGGAAGCTTGCAATGTTCGTGCAATTCTTGCGCATGATCACCATATTCATAAAGCTATGACAGAAGCTTCTGTTGGTCAGTCCCCTTTCCAACTGACATTGCTCTTCTGCACAAATCTTCAAGTTTGCAGCCCATCTAACCCCATGGGACTCTGGCAAAAATACAAAGAGGGCATGAGTGAGGACATCCTCCACGGAGCTCAATAACAAAATACAAACCTGGACGACAACTTTTCTGATGTCATCTTCAAACAGGCCCTCATCCTCCTTCATGACAAACTGCACTCCATTGCTGGAAAATACTTCACGTCTATGGGACTACCAACACCTTACAGCAGACATGGGCAAAGTACGGCCCGCGGGCCGTATACGGCCCGTTGGGCTTTTTAATCCGGCCCGCTGAACTTATCCAAATATTATTATTATTATCTCATATATAAAAGTCTCCGCGCGCTCGCGCTTGTGGGGGATTTGGCTCTCGGACGATGGGCTGAACGTAGAAAAAATTTGACGGGCGACACGCCCCGTCCGTAAACTTTAAAGTAGTTTAATTAACGCATTTGTGCCGTTTCTATTATTAATTACTTACTTATTGCGCTCCGTCGACCCTACCAAGTGACGCCAATTGCGTGGGGGGGCGGACCCTGCCAAGTCATGCGCGTTCGCTTGAGCTCACGGGGGACATTTTATTTTACGCGTTTAACATGGAATAGATATCCACATCACGCTGTCGATTTCTCTTCACAGTGTGATGTCCTCTTCCCCCCCCCCCCACCCCAATGCGTGCAGTTACTGATATAAAGTCCTTACATATTAATTTCATATTATTAAAGCGGTTTCATAGTATTATTCTGGCGAGGGCGGGGGTAGCGGCCCAGCTCGCAGCCTGGCAATGTCTCACCTCCTCCGGCTTGCCAATCTAGGCGAGACCGCGGGCTCTGCACGGGACGAGGCGTCACCACGCCAATGTAAAGTACAATTTTATTCAATCTTTCGCTAAGAACTCAGGTTTATTGTTTACTATTATTAAAAAAATACGTTTACAAATATTACAATGATAATGTGTGTGTGCACATAAGAACTCTGCTTCATTCTGTACTATTATGAAACTAATAAGTTGCCTAATACACTATTACTATTATAATTTTCGTGTGCAGAAACTACATGCGTGTGCCTAAAGTCGATGTCTGTGTGTGTGAGTCCATATGTGTTTGTGTGCGTGTAAGTCGATGGGTTTCTATGTGTGTGGGTCCATGTCTGTGTGTAAGTCCATGTGTGTCTGTCTTTTTCAAACGGACAACGCCCCGTGTGTGTGTACGTACAAGTGTTTGTGTGTGTGTGTCAGTCCATTTGTGTGCGTATCTGTCGCTGTGTGTGTTAGTCCACATGTGTGTGTTAGTCCATACGTGTGTGTTTCACTCGATGTGTGAAAGTCAATGCGTGTGTGTGAGTCGATGTTTGTGCATGGCTCCATCTGAGTGTGTAAGTCAATGCGCGTTTGTGTGTCTGTGTGTCAGTCGATGTGTGTGTGTTAATCCATGTGTGTGTATCTAAAGTAGATGTCTGTGTGTCACAGTCCATATGTCTATTAGTGTGTATAGGGCAATGTGTGTGTCAGTCTATGTATGTGTGTGTAAGTCCATGTGTTTGAGTCGATATGTCTGTGTGTGTCAGTCCATGGCTGTCTGTGTTAGTCGCTTTGTGTGCATGGCTCCATGTCAGTCAGTGTAAGTCCATTTCTTTGCGTGTCTGTAGGTCCATGTGTGAGTGAATGTATGTGCGTTATTGACCTGCTCAAGGCCTATGATACCATCAGTAGGCCTGGCCTCTGGGTTGTTCTTCATGATTTCGGAGTCCCTGAAACTTTGCTCATGATCCTTAAGGACCTTCATGATGGTGAGCGGCCCCGCGTCAAACTACATGGCCGTCAGTCACAGCCATTCCCTCTACACCTTACGGTGTGACAGGGAAGTCCTCTGGCTCCACATTATTCAACATATCTTTTGACCACGTAGTTCGTGAAGCCTTCAATGGCTGTTCCCGAGGAATTACCATATGGTATATACCTCCCATTGTATATGGTATATACAATGGGAGGCTGATCGATGCCCAGGTGCGGTCAAGGGATGCCTCCCTATTGCTCAACCAAGTTATGTATGCCGATGCTCTGGTGATTGCTGCTCACTGCGGCTGAACCTGGAGCTTGCCACGAAGAGGTGGGGCCTTACCATCAGCCCCACCAAAACTAAGCACCTGCCTGGGTATTTTGTACCATGGAACAATCCACCCCCACAACTCACAATTGGTGATGCGGTAGTTGTGGAGAGATTGCCAAGATTCCCATACCTGGCCAGTGTGCTCATGACCAGCTCCAGTTTAACAGCAGAGGTCTCACTCCAAATCAGTCGAGCGCCATTATC
Organism: Lethenteron reissneri; assembly: GCF_015708825.2. Lineage (NCBI taxonomy): Eukaryota > Metazoa > Chordata > Hyperoartia > Petromyzontiformes > Petromyzontidae > Lethenteron > Lethenteron reissneri. The sequence goes on from NC_083847.1 coordinate 11,197,559, forward strand.
TTTTCATCAGCTGCGTTATGCTGTGTGGAAGCTACCTGATCTTCCGCTCCGCATGAAGCTCCAGGTCTTCTCGGCCACGGCAATTCCCTCCCTTCTCTACGCTTGCGAAACGTGCACCCCCCTAATGGAACATCTTCGCCAGTTAGAAACATTTAGGCTGGCCTGCTAACGATCCCTTCCTGGATTTAACCATATATGTGTGTGTGTGTGCGTCTAAGTTGATGTGTTTCTATGTGTGTGGGTCAATGTCTGTGTGTAAGTCCATGTGTGTATCTTCGTTTTTTGCCCGAGCAACGCCATGTACTTACCGCTAGTTATCAAATAAAATGTTACCTTCCTCCTGTAATGCCCCCATTTCCCCAGTAGATGGCGCACCTCGAACAACAGAGAAAACTAACATTGCCGCATCAAGGTTGAGAATCGTTCAACAAGATGATTGTTTCGTCTGCTACATCAGTCGGTCGATTCTGAGAGAGAGAGAATATTCGTATGAGCAATTCATGTTTCTATTGAAAGTAAGTTAACAGTAATATTTGGGTACAGTATTGTTTTTGGAAGCATTCACCGTAATATCGTATGAACGTTTACTTCACCGCAATCATCGTATGAATGATGCGAGAAGAGATTAACGGGTTCTTATGTTAGCGATTTACGTACTCGGCGCTTTCGCTCTCTAAATTACGGCTTGAATGAGGGGGAGGGGTATGACTACACTCACAAAATTAATATCTTACTAGGAATTTTATATAACAAAAGTTATTTACATAACTGTTACGCCTTTGTGTAATTCAACAAAATAAACAAAACTTAACTCCGAGTTCTCTCCGAATTTCACGAGTCCATTCTAGACCCCATAGTTTTTTAAAGAGTTTTATGCACAAAAAACATAACTAAAGTTTGAAAAATCATTAATTATACAAACTTTTCAATAATTTCCTTCTTCACTTCGATTTAAATTTTCTTTAAAACCTTCTCACCAACATAACCACTCATTACCACTTTCTCCGAAGGCAAGTTTGCAAAAGAATGCATGGTACAGACAGCAGACATCTTGTGTCTGGAGATCAAAAGCAAATTAGAAAAAGTAAGTTTATCACGCAGGACTGTGACTCGCCGTGTGGAACTTATTGATAAAAATATAGCCAGTCAATTAAACAAAAAGTCTGATTCCTTTGAATTATATTCACTAGCACTGGATGAAAGTACGGACGTAAAAGACACTGCTCAGCTCCTCATTTTTATCCGAGGCATTGACGACAGTTTTGCGATAACAGAGGAGTTTTGACCATGGAGTCCCTGAAAGGAACAACGCGGGGAGAGTACTTGTATAACCAGGTATCTGCTGTCATCGAAAGAATGAAGCTACCTTGGAGTAAACTTGTCAATGTCACAACGGATGGATCGCCAAATTTAACTGGAAAAAATGTTGGGCTGCTGAAAAGAATCCAGGATAAAGTGAAAGAGGAAAACCCTGTCCAGGATCTTATTTTCCTTCACTGCATCATCCATCAGGAATCCCTGTGTAAGTCTGTATTGCAGCTTAATCATGTCGTGAATCCAGTCTTAAAACTTGTGAACTTTATACGAGCAAGGGGACTTCAGCACCGTCAGTTTATTACGTTCCTGGAGGAAACTGATGCGGATCGTACCACTCTCGTGTCCGCTGGTTAAGTTTGGGGAAAGAGTTACAACGAGTGTGGGAGCTGAAAGAGGACATCATCGCATTTTTGGAGTTGATGGGGAAATCTGACGAATTCCCTGAGCTAAGCGACAAGAACTGGCTTAGTGACTTTGCGTTTGTTGTGGACATTTTCACACATGAATGAGCTGAATGTGAAACTGCAGGGGAAAGATCAGTTTGTTCACGACATGTACAAACATGTGAAAGCCTTCAAATCCAAGCTCACTTTGTTCTCCGGACAAATTGCGAACAAATCTTTTGCTAATTTCTCCACACTTGCCATGCAGGAAGAGCCACCGTGAAACGCAAAAAAATACAGCAAATCGCTTGAGGACCTGCACGGAGAATTCTGCCGTAGGTTCTCTGATTTCGAAAACATTGAACAGTCACTTCAGCTGGTGTCCTGTCCCCTGTCACAAGACCCTGAAACAGCACCACAGTAGCTGCAGTTGGAACTGATAGATCTTCAGTCTGACTCAGTCCTAAAGGAGAAGTTAAACTGAATTACTTTTATGCTTTACTTAAAAGAGCCACGTTTCCAAACCTCCGGAGGACTGCACAGAAGATACTGACTTTGTTTGGCTCGACATGTGTGTGAGCAGACATTCAGCGTCATGAACGCCAACAAAGCCCATCACAGATAAAAGTTAACGGATCAGCACCTCACATCTATCCTGAGAATTGCCACAACCAAAATAACTCCAGACTTGGATGCACTGGCAAAAATGGGAGATCAACAACACTGTTCCCACTGAAACTGAAAGTGATGATGTGTTGCTGCAGCGAGGTTAGAGCCAAATCTCCGACACACAGCCTGCGTGGCTGCTCTAACCTGTTAATGTAGATAATAAACAAGTTCAAGTGAGGTAATTGGTTTGGCGCAGGCCTCAGATGTTTTCATGATGTTTGATCAGTCACGTTACGACATGTTTTTGTATTGTTCATGTTCGTGCAATTTGTTAAATTGCCTTGCAAATAAATGCTTTGCTACCTGTTAAAGGCCAAATCCTTTCATGTAATGATTTTTACATGTCGTTTATATTAGTGCACACAAACACTCTATCCATCTGTTCCTAGCCCAGCCCCTCTGTCAAATTTTAGAACCCATTGTGGCTCGCGAGTCAAAAAGTTTGCCCACCCCTGCCCTACAGGGACAACCTGCATGCCCTTGTTCAAGAGAACTTACGTGAAATATGATATTATGCTCGACATATTCTTAAATTTAGTTAGGAAAATTAACCAAAGCTGATGGATGCATAAATAGAAGCTTGGAAGACATTGAGACTACAAATCGAGTCATTTTTATCATTGCTGCACCTGCCAGTACTGGGAAGACCTTTGTTTTGAAACTGCTCCTCGCAAAGGCTCGCCAGAGAGAGAAAATTGCTCTAGCTGTGGCATCATCGGGTATTGCTGTGTAAGTCGATGTGTGTGTGAGTCGATGTGTGTGTGTATTTGAGTCCATATGTGTGTGTGTTTATGTCCATGTGTGTGTGTGTGTGTAAGTCGGAGTGTCTGTCTTTTTTGCCCAGGCAATGCCAGATGTATGTGTGTGTACGTCGATGTGTGTGTAAGTCCAAGTGTGCATATTAGTCTATGTGTCAGTCGCTGTGTGTTAGTCCATGTGTGTGCTAGTCCATAGGTGCTCGCTAACAGCACTTGCCCCTACAGTCTGTTAAGGCTATACGGGGGATCTTTGTTAGTTCATATTTGTGTAAGTCAATGTGTTTGTGAGTCGATATGTGTGTATAACTCCATGTGTGTGTATCTAAAGTCCATGTCTGTGCGAGTCCATATGTGTGGAGGCCAATGTGTGCGAGTCTCTGTGTGGAGTAATATGGGGATGTGACCTCATGCTCGCTGTTCAGTGCGATGACGTCATGCACGCTGGGTGAGGCGATGACGCCACATCTCCTCTCGATACTTAAGGGGGACTGCGTGACGGACGCGGGGTTACTGTGGGAACCCGGGATAGAGAGCGGTTGAAGAGCCAGCCAGGGGTAGAGCTCAGGGAGTCTGAAGAGAAGCCGGCCGTATTGATAGAAGGTGCTGCTCTCCCTGGTCGGTCGGTGTTGGCTGAACCCCCGATCTGACTCGAGAGAGAGAGTGCTGGAGCTAGCCGAGCTAGGAACAGACAGAGTGAAGGTTCGTGTGAACAACCCCTACCCCTGGGAAAGTTATCCAAAACCCTTAATAAATAACTGGCGCAAGCCCTTAACTGAAGACCTGCCTCCGTGTCGTCATTTGCACCTCAACATATGTATGTGTGTGAGTCCATGTGTGTGTGTAAGTTGATGTGTGTGCATGGGTCCATGTGTGTAAGTCCATGTGTGTGTCTCTTAGTCGATGTGTTTTAATCCGTATGTGTGCTTAGGTCCATGTGTGCGAGTCTACGTGTGTGTGTTCGAGTCGCTGTATGTGTGTACGTCGATTTGCGTGTGTAACTCCATGTGTATCTGAAGCGAATGTCTGTGTGTAAGTAGATGTGTTTGTGTGTGTGGGTCGATGTTTGTGTGTCTAAGTCCATGTGTGTGTGTGTGTGTCTCTTCGCCCGGGCAACGCCGGATACTTTCCGCTAGTACTCTTATATAAGCGCACTTCATCTGTGATGAACCCTGCACTTTCCGTCGTATTTAAGCACACTACTTTAACTGTGATGAACGCTGCACTTTCCATCATTTTCATGCAGGGGGCGCTGTAAACCTACTCGCCCCCTGCATGAATGACGGAGGAGCAGGGACAGACGTTCGATCGCGTTGGAATCGATCTGCAGACGGCGGTCTTCTCGCACGGCCAGCTCTGTCGCCTTATCTCCATCCCGCGAACCCAACCAGGTGAAAGTACGCATCGTACCGAACCCCAGTAAGGCCATCTACTTAACGACTAGAGAAAATTCACACAAAATGTCGTTTTCAATGAAGTCTTCCAGATGTAAAATGATATAAGCTTTTATTGAAGAAACAATTCAAAACATAATACAATTCAAAGTTGTTTCATTTTAAAACTTCAAAACGGAGCATCAGGAGCTTGCGTGGATGCGTCGTTTGTGTGCAATTTTTTTCGTGACTTTCCTGGCCGAAAGTCGTAAATGGTTGTGAGGGGCTCTGCAGGCGGTCCAGCTTGCTTCAACCCATGGTTGTTAACATCCAGACGTTAATCGGCAAGGACCATTTCTTGTCCTAGTTCGCCAACATATAATACGTCATGCAAAATTCTAATGAGTGTTGTTGTGGAGAATGTATCTACTAGATGTGCTCTGCCTTGAAACCAAATACAAATCTGTACCAAAAATGCATTCCAAATGTGCTCTTAAAATTACCTCCTTGCTATGAAGCAGATCAAGCAGACACATCTTTCATTTATTGATCTCTCCACGAAACAAAGGAATATTTTACACAAACTATAACTAGCAGACTTCTGGGAGTGCGTCATTGATTCAGTGCAAACCACCTGTGGACCCTTATTGGTGCACAGCGTCTCAACAGCAGCCGGGCTTGCTTCAACCGATAGTTACGGACATCCAGATGTTAATCAGCAAGGGGCATTTCTAGTCCGAATTAGACGAAATTTGTGTCAACACGTAATACCAAATTATAATTCGTGTTGTAGAGAATGTACCTTCTCTACGTGTAACTTTTAAGTGGTATGCCTTGTAACTGATGAATGATCTGAGTGTGCTCCATATTTCAAAGACAATGAGTTGCTCCAGAGGCAGATGCTTTGTGAAAACACAAAAATACCCTTTGACCTGTATCACAAGAACAACGGGTTTCACCTGAGTTATCTGTACAGGTTACTTCCAAAACACACACTAACATTACTTATTCAATGTTTGACCCTTATAGACAAAATGTTACATGTGTAGTGTTGTAAATGACGGAATACACTTCTTAAGGCACACACTGTTTATTGTCTACTTAACACAGTCCCTAACACACAAGGGGTATACGGTCCCCTTACCCGTTACCCTGAGGAGGTACAGCCTCCGGACTTGGCAGGAGCTATCACAATCTCCCTGCTAACCTAGCGTCCTCCGGCTGGAACCGAGAGGAGGCTCACTGACCCACCGCTAGCTCGGTGGGTCCCCGACCTCTGGCCGCTCAGGACCTTCGCCCTCACAAAAGCGGGAAGGCTGGGAGCCAGGGTCCTGCCTACCCAGGACCTATTCTCCCTTCACCACTGGTGACACTGAGCCTCAGCCCTCACAAGGGCTGGAAGGCTTGGTCCAGGGTCCTAGCTGTCATCAGCCGGCTTGAGTCTTCGTGTAGGCAGAAATGCCCAGAGCTCTCAGCGCTCTGACCTTTATACTGGTTCGTGGCTGGGCTTATCCAATCCCAGGTCACTTTGTGGAACCTTCTGATTGGTCCTTCCCAATCTGGCGTTTGGATCCTACATTACCTCATTTGACCCTGACCGTTTACCGAGTGGGAAAACTGTGTTTCGATCCGCTCTCACCTCTCCCTGACCCCGTTTTCCGAGGGAGGTGGCGCTCTCTCGCAGGTCGCCGAACAGTGAGTAGTTATTACCATTACACATGTACGCACACAGACAAGTATTCATTAAAAATTATTGAGTCATTTTATCAAAATGTAATTACTGCACTGAAATATGCTGTATCAGGTTACATCATATTAACAAGCTATTTTAAAAAATACTGTTTGCTTAACAGTGTATGTACAACATACTTTTGCGCCATTCAAAGCGAGTAGGCCATTGCATGCTGGTGTCTGGGTCAAAATTTAGCAAATTCTAAACATTACCTACAAACTACACAACTGAGATGCCACATCAACCATCGCCCCCTACTGACAGGCTCTTGTCCACATGCAGGCCGGTAAAGGGCCACCACCTTGTGCCACACAGGGGCAGCTGCTACTTGGGGATGCTCTTCGAGTGTTAGAAATGAGATACGATACAAAACTCAAAATCGTCGAGGCGATTAAGCAAGCACCATATAAATGTAATTATGATAACGTAGTGAATGCTTGGGAGCTTATTGGTTCTCGCTCCTGGTTAGAGATCTACCCAACTCACAGGTCCACAAAGACTGGCCGCTCTTACCCTGTAGGTTTAACCTAGGAATTGTGTTCAACTTCACATTCTTGTCATTAAAGGTCTGCGACAAAGGTGCATCTATTGCAGCGACAAAGGTGCATCTATTGGAGCGACATCGTCTCAAGCTTATACATCTACCGGGTCTCCAATTGACTTTGTATTGTCTCGGAGGAAGTCCACCCACACCTCCACTTCCACAAACTGCTGGGAGTTGCCACACTCTGCCTCACAGTCAGAATTCTGCTCCTGCTTCACGTTGCCTCCATCGATGTGAAAGTCCGATTTTGGAGTTGAATCTTCATCTTCACTTTTTACCTTCACTTCTTCGCTCTTCCTCACTTCTTCACATTTCACCTCCTCATATTTCACATTGATACCTTTAAAAGTGTCCAAGCCGGGATTTTCTTCCGGTTCTTGTTTGATAAGGGATGGGATCATTACGGTACTTTGATTTTCACAAGCTGATTTCAGACTCCACTCCTTGTGGATCTTCTGATGCTTGTGTGTTCTCTGGTGTTTTTGAAGATTTGGTGAACATGCAAATGCCTTCCCGCACGGAGTGCACCTGAAAGGTTTGTCTCCCGTGTGTGTTCTCTGGTGTCTTTCAAGAGCAGATGACTGTGCAAACGCCTTCCCACACACACTGCACCTGAAGGGTTTTTCTCCCGTGTGTGTTCTCTGGTGTACATGAAGATTTGATGAATCTGAAAACGCCTTCCCGCACAGAGTGCACTTGAAGGGTTTCTCTCCCGTGTGAGTTCTCTGATGTGTTACAAGAGTAGATAAATCTGAAAACGCCTTCCCGCACGGAGTGCACTTGAAAGGTTTCTCTCCCGTATGAGTTCTCTGGTGTGTTACAAGAGTAGATGAATCTGAAAACGCCTTCCCACACACACTGCACTTGAAGGGTTTCTCTCCCGTGTGTGTTCTCTGGTGTTTTTTAAGAGTAGATGAATAGGCAAACGCCTTGCCACACACACTGCACTTGAAGGGTTTCTCTCCCGTGTGTGTTCTCTGGTGTGTTACAAAAGCAGATGACTGTGCAAACGCCTTCCCACACACAGTGCACTTGAAGGGTTTCTCTCCTGTGTGAGTTCTCTGGTGCCGTGTCAAATTTCCAGTATGATCCGTGCTGTATGCACACCGGTCGCATTGTTGCCTTGTTGTACCGAGCTGCGCCGAGTGCCTTTGCTCCATCGGACAAATTCGGCAGATGAAGCGACAGAGGAAGTGTCAGCTGCAGACAGAAAAAAATATCCACACAGAGGAATGCATATATACACAGTAACATGTCACTTACACGTCTATACTTATTCATATATTCAAGATATAGTGAAAAGGTTTACCAAATTCATCACAGGGGCTGTTATAGCACACAATGAGAGGGTGAATTATCATAAACATGCCTGGAAGCCTGAGAATCTTCAAAATGAATGTTAACTCAAAACTCCGAGCACACAATTTCGCTATATGGCTACAAAAGGAATATTTATAAAAGCTAAATTCAGTTTACATGAGTCTCGATTTAAAGCTTTCGTGACTGCAGGGATTCATCTTCTTGGTTATTTCGGTAAAGTTACGTACAAGGGAAATAATAGCTCTGTTCTTCACCTGAGGATGGCTGCTTGTGTTGTGGCCGAAACGTTGTGATAATTTTATTTTATTATGTTAATTTTTATTATTTTATTATTTCCCTTCTACATGACTTTAACGAAAGAACCAAGAAGATCAGTTGACATAGCAAAAGGTGTTGAAAATAATACTATTTGTGTTATGCAGAAATGCATAAATTAATGTTCAATCGCAACTTAGAGGTGTGAAGCCAGCCAGGCTCAGATGTCCTTGAATGCTGGGATGAACAGATCTGACTTCAGCTACATGTGTGTGCTGTGTTAACTTCTTGACTGTTTCCGTTTATATAAAGAGTTCCAGAGGAAAACAAAAATAAACTATCTTTGTAATATAACCTCCGTGTTCAATAGAGTTAATAGACTTTAGTGCAAACACAAACTTTACACTGTCACACACTGGCATGGTTCACAGGTGGTGTTGTGTCCAGACCCATGCCTAGCCACCTTCATCTGCTCAGTATTAATGCTTTCAGACTCCACAAAGTTATTCATTGAGAATCAATCAACATCGCCAAGGCTGTGTGTCTCTCTCTCTCCCCGTAGTGAGATGTGAACTACCTCTCTTGGCATACAGGAAGTCATGGGTTCAATCGCGACCCTGACGCCTGCTTTATATTTGTAGTTTTACGTGTCTCCCCCCGCGGTCGCGTGGATTTCCTCCAGATCCCCCGGTTGTCCCCACTCCACATGCAGAGAGTGAACACCACCACGCATCCAGAGTGAACACCGCCACACATCCAGAGTGAACACCGCCACACGTCCAGAGTGAACACCACCATGCGTCCAGAATGAACACTGCCACCCGTCCAGAGTGAACACCACCACGCGTCTAGAGCGAACACCGCCACGCGTCCAGAGTGAACACCGCCACACATCCAGAGTGAACACCGCCACGCGTCCAGAGTGAACACCGCCACGCGTCTAGAGTGAACACCGCCACGCGTCTAGAGTGAACACCACCACGCGTCCAGAGTGAACACCACCATGCGTCCAGAGTGAACACCGCCACCCGTCCAGAGAGAACACCACCACGCATCTAGAGTGAACACCACCACGCGTCCAGAGTGAACACCACCACGCGTCCAGAGTGAACACCACCACGCGTCCAGAGTGAACACCGCCATGCTGTTGACGAGCCTCACCTTGTTGTTGTTGTTGTTGTGGGCAGGTCACTTCTGAAAACAAGAGCGGTATAGCAGCTCAAGCGGGCTTGGGCTGGTAAAAATAAAAACTGTATTAATATTTAAAGTAAAACAAAGGTACAAAGTGGCGATCTGGGTCAAGACAAATTAAACTTAAACGAGAGAATTGAAGCAAACGCGATCAGGCGACGGCAGGAGGCAAGGCCCCGTGTTGTAAAGTTCCAACCTGGACATCGCTTCCATGCTCGCTGCTACTCAATTGACATCCCTACGAGATTTAAAGCTTTCGTGACTGCAGGGATTCATCTTCTTGGTTCTTTCGGTAAAGTCACGTAAAAGGGAAGTAATAAAATAATAAAAATAAAACATAATAAAATAATTCTCACGACGTTTCGGCCACAACGCAAGCAGCCGTCCTCAGGTGAAGACCAGGTCTGTCGGGGAGACAGCGTCTGAATGGAACGGTCACGTAGAATGAAACACCACCACGCTTGGAGCGTATATTTAAGCTGGGTTGGAAGGGGGGGAAGGGCGCCTTGACAAAATAATTTGCATATCAAGAGGAATTTAGCATATTTATGGAAATGCGTAGGAGGTGGGCGGGGGGTTTCAAAGTCATATTATGCCCGTGCATTATGAAGGATTAGCAGCATCAAAGGGAGGGGATAGAGGTAGCATTAATAAAGGGAAGGAATGTTAATAGTATGTAGCTGCAGTAACTAAACAACCACGTCAAAAAACTAAAGTATAAACTACATAGTATCATCAGTATACTAAATATACTCTCCAATAAGCTGAGCTACTAACAGTAAGTAATACATTACAAATCTATGTCGCAAAAAATATAATATGCTTCCAGCTAAACTTTTTTCCCTTACATTCACACGGGTCTAATCCCGTACTATATGCTGCCATAGACAAACCCAACGTTAAATTATATACAGTATTACTATACACCACCCTATACCTTAGAATAATAGATAGTGTAATATTACACTATGTATTATTCTATCCGCCCTATTGTATATCACACTGCTGTATATTCACTATACAATTACGATACTATATATTGCCTTATACATTGTATTAAACATTACAATTTTATACTATTTATTATTATACAATCTGCTATACACTATACCATTGACCGTCGAGTGAAAGATACTAAGAGGAAGCAACGAAATATGTCAATGGAAGAGTGGTGTAGGGAGACTTGCAGCGGAGCAAAGAATCCATTCCCTGCGGAGAATACAAGATATATAGTCATGCCAGTGAGTGGACTGCGGTCTGAAAGTCATCGTAAACGTGAACACAATCAGTTAAGATCCGATATGCAAATTCTTTTGTCAAGGCGCCCTTCCCCCCCTTACCCAGCTTAAATATACGCTCCAAGCGTGGTGGCGTTTCATTCAGACGCTGTCTCCCCAACAGACCTGGTCTTCACCTGAGGACGGCTGCTTGCGTTGTGGCCGAAACGTCGTGAGAATTATTTTATTATGTTTTATTTTTATTATTTTATTACTTCCCTTCTACGTGACTTTACCGAAAGAACCAAGAAGATGAATCCCTACGAGAGAGACAGCGAGGCTCTACCTCGGTAAACAACAACCACCACCACAACCACCACCACAACAACCACAACCACAATAACCACCACCACTGCAACCACCACCACTACAACCACAACAACCACCACCGCAACCACCACAACCGCAACCACCACCGCAACCACCACAACCACCACCACAACCACCACCACCCTAACCACCGCAACCACCACCACCGCAACCACCACCACCGCAACCACCACCGCAACCACCACCACAACCACCACTACAACAACCACCACCACCGCGATGAGAATTTCTCACCTCGGATTTCAGTTCACGCGCAGAGCGGCAGATTCCTGTTACCTCGCGACGTCACGCGGCAGCAGCAGGTGACATGACGTCACTTGCTGGGTACAAGACACTCCCCTCCCACAACGAGCGGCTCTTTAACTTAAAAAAATGATGTTACTGGTACCGTCCTAAATAAGGATTGGCACTTGAACAGATATCGGCAGCAGCCGAGCGGAAGTGACGTCACGCCCAAGAGCGCGGTGGTAGATGACATGACGTCACTAGAGGTACACATCCCCCTGTCGTTTGATGCCGATGAGGTCACGCTGAGCGGTGACGTCAGAGAGCGGGGTCAGAGTTCAAGTTTGTTGACAGAAGGGGAGCGGCAGTGTCGTGGTGAGCGCTGCGCTCTGCACCGACCAGCCGAGTTCCATTCCCGCTCGTGGCCAACACCGCCAGTGACGACTTTCTGAGCCGATCCTGAGCCTCCCCTACGTCGACTCAGCCTCAAACGAGAACCCGGTTCGGTGTGTCAAGATCGCCACTAGGGAGACAAAGGCGGCCGGGCGTGGTGCTGGCCACCCACCCCCTCGTGTGCCGTTAACAGCACATGCCCCAACATTCTGTGCAGGCTATACGGGGGTCTTTGTGTTAGGTGCTCACTAGCAGCACTTGCCCCTACAGTCTGTTAAGGCTATACGGGGGATCTTTGTCTATGTGTTGGAAGCAAGTTTGAGTGGCGTGTAGTCGTGGGAGTTGAACGGGCGCCTGCTGCTACTGACAGTCGTTGACTCCGGTGGGACAGACGCTGATAGACACACAGACACAGACAAGACAGGTGGACAGATACAGACATGAGGAACAGAGAGACAGAGACGACATAGACACAGAGACAGGCAGAGAGAGACACACAGAGGCGAACAGAGACACAGACGGATAGAGAGATGTTGAATCGAACTCGCTGAACTCGCTCCATTGAAAGAGTTTCCTCGATCTTTGCCCATCCCCGGAAGTCGTTCTAGTTTCTATTTATTTCATTGTGTGTGGTGTGAACGTGTAAGCAATGTGGGATATCGATGTACACGGACATAAACAAGATCAGCAGACAAGACGTCTTTCATCCTCTTTGGCTCTTACGGTAAAGTCACGTAGGTAGAAAAAATAAAATAATAAATAAATCACGTTTCGATCGCAACACGAGCGGTCATCTTCAGGCGAAAACATCCAGACATTGCCGCGGCAGAAGTCACGCTCGTGTTGCGATCAAAACGTCGTGATTTTTTTTACCTACGTGACTTTACCGTAAGAACCAAAGAGGATGAAAGACATCTTGTCTGCTGATCTTGTCACGTAGGTAGAAAAAATAAAATAATAAATAAATCACGTTTCGATCGCAACACGAGCGGTCATTCTCAGGCGAAAACATCCAGACATTGCCGCGGCAGAAGTCACGTGAGCTACGGCACGTGACAAAGTTAAGATGACCCCCACCGGGGCTCGCCTCGCTCAGCTGAGCATTGTTTTAATGCGGTAGGCTCACGGGAAATTGATTTATGTAACACGAAGGTACTTTGAAAACCCACTGGCTATACTCTTTTATATAAGTGTTGTGTCCTTAACCACACGGGGACGTCTGGTTGAGGCAACGCGTTTATTATAACTCTTTTGAACTCGGCTCTACACACGACTGTAACACGAAGGGGTACGGCCCCTTCCACCCGATAGCCTACGGGAGTTACAGCCTCCCTTCTATCGCAGCCTGCACACTCCGGGCTCTGCTACCCACAGGTCCCTTAGCCCGGCGTTAAGGAAGACTGGACGACCCGTCCCAGCCAGGGTACGGGAGTTCACCTCTGGTCCGCTACAACCCGGCTCTAACAAGAGCCTCGGTTAAGGGTACCCGGGTGCTGGTCCAGTCTTCAGATGTCTTCAGAGGGCCGGCCTTTTATCCCCAGGTCGGGGTCACCCCTCCCCTCCTGACCCCCCCCCCCCCCTGTCCCAGAACCTTCTGAAAGATCTTATCTTAAGGGGCCTTAGGGACGGGTGGGGGTCAGGGGTGTTAGTCTCTGGTCACGGTGGGGGGCCGGGGGTTTAACCTTTGGTCAACCCCTACGCACCTCGCTCTCTCGGCTGCCCCCTGTTGACCCGTGAACGTGGTGGCAGGTCAGCTTACAGCGCCTTGTTATGGCGCTTACGCACAACTTCGTGACGAACGCTGCACGTTCCGTCGCTTTCATGCAGGGGGCACTGCAAACCTACATGCCCCCTGCATGAATGACAGAGGCGCAGGGACAGATGTTCGATCGCGTTGGAATCGATCTGCAGACGGCGGTCTTCTCGCACGGCCAGCTCTGTCGCCTCATCTCGATCCCACGATCCCAACCAGGTGAAAGTCCGCATCGAACCGCACACCCAGCAAGGCCATCTACTTAACGACGAGAGAAAATTCACACGAAATGTCGTCTTCAATGAATAAGCTTTTAATGAAGAAATACAATTATCTAATTAAAAACAATATTCAATTCAAAGTTGTTTCATTTTGAAATTTCAAAACGGAGCATCGGGAGCTTGCGTGGATGCGTCATTCGTGTGCAATTTTTTTTGTGAGGGGCACCGCAGGCGGTCAGGCTTGATTCAACCCATGGTTGTGAACATCCAGACGTTAATCAGCAAGGACCATTTCTCGTCCTAATTCGACAAAATCTACGTCAACACATAATACAAAATTATAATTCGTGTTGTAGAGAATGTATCTCCTCTACGTGTAGCTTTTGAGTGGTATGCCGTGTAACTGATTTCAAAGACAATGAGTTGCTCCAGAGGGAGATGCTTCGTGAAATCACAAAAATACCCTTTGACCTGTATCACAAGAACAAGGAGTCTCACCTGGGTTATCTGGACAGGTTACTTCCAAAATATACACTTTGTCCTAACATGACTTATTCAATGTTTGACCCTTATAGACAAAAGGTTACATGTGTAATAAAAGACTCCGTCAGGCACTGCTGGTCTCCGATTGTCTTTTATTCAGGTTCTTCTTCGCACCCCGCTGGTCTCCTCCTCGGACCAGCATTGTCTCGCACGGCCCCACACATGCTCCCTCTCGCGCTCCCTCTCGCGCTCCCTCTCGCGCTCCCTCTCGCGCTCCCTCTCGCGCTCCCTCTCGCGCTCCCTCTCGCGCTCCCTCTCGCGTGCCACGCACGCTCCCTCTCGCGTGCCACGCACGCTCCCTCTCGCGTGCCACGCACGCTCCCTCTCGCGTGCCACTGTTGTATATGTTGGGTATGAAAATTTGTTATGTTGTATGCGTACGTGGGTGAATTATTATGTTGTATGTGTGGGTTATGAATATTCAGTGGAAATAATAATAATTAAATGAAATTTGGCCAAATGTGTAATTATCCGGAAATATGTTAATTTATGTAATTACGCACATTTTAATTATGCCAATTCGAGAGGTAATCGTATTAATTATGCGAGTGGGTGTAATTATGATAACGCAAGTCGTTATGATAACCAGACCCCGGTTCACCCCGTTATCGCTTTAACATTTACTGAGTATGTATTAGTGTGTTTATTAAGGTCACCAAGTTCAAATCTCAACGCAGAAGCAGATCTTATGCATAGATTTCAGGAAAGAATCACACAACCACTTCTGTATTGATCAATTTATTACTAATTCAACCTTAACTATGATATAGTATGCGAACTCTCAATCCCTGAACGTCAATACGGCATCAATACAGTATCATCAACGATTGTCTGATTTCACTTTGACAACGGCACATGGATCCCGCATAACGCGATGGTTGTTAGTGAGAGAGAGAGTCGTTAAAACATGCAAATACTATGCTAAGAAAACCTTAACGTTAATGAATGATTATACTCAATATTGTTCACGCAGTACCGCACTCCTTATTGATCATACGCAACCCTTATCACGTTGTTAACACCTTGGGTCACGGAACAGTTGAATATTCTGTAGAGGATGCGAGTACGTGCGGCGATTATGACTGAAAGATACTTGAAAGATTATACGGCGATAAACAAAAACACAATCAAAACAGTTATTATTCTTAAAGGCACCAATCTCAACAGATACATCGGCAGGTTATCTCAGAACGGCTCGGAGTAAGGGCCTGCGACGGTGCTCCTTTTCCGAAGATCGTTATCTTATACCAAGTTTACTAATTGGGGACCAGATCACCTGATAAGGATCCGGTGGGCCACCACTCCCCACGTGAGCGTGGCTCGGCGGAAGGAGGTGCCAAGAATCAGTTCGTATTGATGGATCTGTTGGGAATTTATGCGATTAAGAGTACAGCCCACTAAATATTAAAGATAAAAATTAAGAATACTCTTATAAACGACGGATGGCCACCACTCGGTCTCGTTGTGATGCCTTCCCAGCCACGGATGACTTATGGGTTCGAGTGTGTTTGAGTGGTAAGAGTTGTCTTGAATAGTCAGTGTTCGGAGTCGATTCTTTATGTCAAACAGACGCCTGGTGGTCGTGTGGTGAGGGGGCGGTGCGCGTCATACGTATCAGGCGCTCTCCTGTCACCGTGGTGAATTGGCTCGGATGGCTGTTGATACGCTGTCGCAGTTCGGAACCCGGTCGGTAGGTGGCGCCCACAACTCGCTCGTAGCGTGCAGCGTTGGATCGTCGCCAAGTCGCGACGCTCACCACCGGCGGCAGCGGAGATCTCCGGCGGCAGCAGAGATTGACGAGCTGAAGATGAGTCGAGCCGACCCGCTGGTCGCAGCTCGCTCCTGAGTCGACCCTCCCGGTCGAGCTCGCTCCTGGGTCGACCCGCTGGTCGCCCTCGCTCCTGAGTCGACTCTCTGGTCGCACTCCTGAGTGGACCCGCTCTGGTCGCACTCGTTCCTGAGTCGACCCTCCCGGTCGAGCTTCTGAGTGGACCCTCCCGTCGCACTCCTGCTGAGTCGACCCTCCCGGTCGAGCTTCTGAGTGGACCCTCCCGTCGCACTCCTGCTGAGTCGACCCTCCCGGTCGAGCTTCTGAGTGGACCCTCCCGTCGCACTCGTTCCTGAGTCGACCCTCCCGGTCGAGCTTCTGAGTGGACCCTCCCGTCGCACTCCTGCTGAGTCGACCCTCCCGGTCGAGCTTCTGAGTGGACCCTCCCGTCGCACTCCTGCTGAGTCGACCCTCCCGGTCGAGCTTCTGAGTGGACCCTCCCGTCGCACTGGTTTCCAATGTTCAGGATCCGTTCCTTTATGCTGAAAAATCCCCCTGGATCCCGCCCACAAGGCGGGGCTTCCGATTTTTGCTGTGTCAGGATCTGTCCGTAGGCAGGTGTGTCCATGTGTGTGTCCGTATGTCCTTGTGTGCATCACTGACGGTATATTCCGTTGTCAACTCCCTCCATAAAACCCACGAGCAAACAACCAGATGTTACAAATTGTCTCGAAGTCGTCTCTCTGTCTGGGTGCAATTTATCTCTTGTCTGGCCTTCTTCATGAACCCAAAACACAGACGTTACAAATCGTCTCATAGGCGTCTTTGTTCGTGTTGCACAACCTGGAGGGGGGCAACACTCTCTCCGACCCGGCGCACAAAGAAATGGTTAAAAGTTTTAAGTTAACATTTGTCCCTTACTATTTCACAGTTATGATTCTGTATGTAACCTAAGGTCTGTCGTTTCCCATCGTGGTGCTTGACTCAAGTGTAGGTTTCCCCGAGCGTATACACACTCCTATCCCGCGCTGCGGGGATACAAAGACGGCCGGGATCTCCCTTTCTCTCCGACCCTGGGTTTAACATCGTTTTTTTTTTATTATGTATTATATTCGACCTGGTTGTGATTCATCCCGTTATCCTGGCTTTTCATAAGTTTTACTTTGTCTTTTCATGCATATACTTATTACTATTAATTTATTCCCGATATCTTAGGTTAAGGGGTAAGTTTCTTGATCCTAGGAATTCGTATTCCTTGGTGCCTGGATGGTTATATAAGCGGAATATAGTTTACGGTGAATAGCGTTAACATTGATGTTATGTGCGATATTATGTATTGTGATGTCTTTAACTTAACTTGTTTGTCAGGGCTTTACTGACACGAAGTTGCATTCCATAGCCCGCAGTCTTTGCCCCACCCTATCTCTGCTCGCCGTTGTTGTTGCCTGCCGTTAATTCAAGGCCTCATTAATTTCCGTCACCCCTGAGTAGGTGAGGGCGGTTGAACCTTGGAGTCAGTTCTGGTTTTTGTCTGCCTGCTTCTTCTTGTGTCCCCTGACCCCGGGAGTTATTATTCTACTTTATGGCCTGTCGAAGCCCCACTCGCTGTTGCTGGGCTGGTGTTGTTCCCGGCTTTTTGCTTACGTTTGCAGTTCGCCGTGCTCTTGATTTCCTTCCCTCTTCAACCTTATATTGACTATTCGCTCCTGTCTGGGTGCGATTCAATTTTGACTTAGGAAGGTTCTGATTGTCATATGCTTCGGGTCGAATTGTATAGAAAGTATTGAAGTATGGAAATAACATTTCATATTGACTTAATAATGGTGATGGTTCAGTAGGCGTAACTTGTGGCCTGGTTTAATTGGAGTGGGTGTGAATATCGATAACTTTAGCCTACCCTGTTGTTAAATTCCGACTTTAACGTTACTTTAATAGCAATACAGAATAATTGAGCTTTTTGTCTTAACTAGGCGAATGCGAACTTCTGGTGACCCCCGCAGCCGTGTTGTTCAGCTGGGTCTTGTGCCTTGAGAGATATACAACCCTCTTTTAAATCACCTCTCCCCCTGTCCACCTTCTGCTCTGGGAGTGTTTATTCTTGATTCCAGGTCCAAGGCCCCCTCACATCCAGACGCGCAGGGTTGTTTACATCAGCTCCCCCCCTGTGCACGTGTTCTAACTAGCTCGGAATTCCTGAACACACAATCAGTGATGATTCCTGGCTTTCTGTGGTTGTGATTTAGACAAAGGCGCCTCTGTTTCTTCCATTGCCTTTGAGTCGACACTGCCCTATTATTTGCCCATGTGCTGAGGTCATAGAATTCGTTTTGACTTCAGTAATATTAACATTCAGTATTGGATTAGCAAATGGGCAATGGTTCATTGATGTAGCTCGCAGCCTGGTCTCCAGTTTGAGCGAGCGCGAGGATCGATAATTTAGCCTACTCTGTTGTTGAATTTCGAATTTTGACGTTACTTTAAAACCATGCAGGATGATTGGGCTTTTGCCTTAACTATGTCTGGCTGACACTCCCACTGTCTCTGCCGCCTGCACGGGTGACATGTGCCCGTTCATCAGGCCTTATCTTCCCTTGAAGCAACGTTGTAAATTCTGCCATCCTAGCCCTCCTCCGGTTCATTACTTAACAACACCTGGTGTTTTGCAGTTTGCTGCGCTTGGTGTGTTTCACTCATTAAAAAAAACAAGTAAAAAGATAATATATAAAAATCATCAAATATTATTAATCTCAATTATGGAAGAAGGGTTAGTATACAACATTCCGCCCTTTTAAAAATGACCAGTGGTCAAATGGCCACGGGTTATTTTTAAAAAAAATGTATACCCTTCTTCCATCATGAACCATCGATTGTCCTCAAGTTTTGCTGCTATTCCTTACAACGCGCGCGTACGTGTCACAACTTAACATGGTTATTTTGAATTGAGCAAAGAAAATTAAACAAGCGCTAAACATCGATATTGCGTTACATCGGTTCTGACACATCATGACTCCGACGAATATTCATTTTTGTTTTTGTTAAATCCTGGGAAACGCTAGGTAGCGGTTTCGAACGCATTTATGCGTTACTTTCCTCATGTTGCCTCGTTCACCACTTATCACTTCGATAATTCGATCACGGTTTTCGGGGTTCGTTTTTGTAGTTTCTTCTCTCACTCTCTGTGTCGTGGGAGTGTGTGGTGAAAAATTGTGCTGCACATAACCAGAATTCGCGCACCCGACCCACTTTGACCCTTGGTTCGAGGCATTCGCTCTCTCTGCGATTACATGCACATTTGCCGAGTCCGTGTGTCGATTTAATTCTGTCCCTCGTAATGTTGCCCTCTTTGTTTTTACTAGTGTGTTGGATTTCAACACCATTCCCGATACGTCATGGACATTCGTCTCCATTTTAGCACTCCGATCCACATAATTTTTGGTTTCCCTTGGATATTTTCCATTCAAAGGCTCATGCCTGCGCTCCTCAGGGCGTGTCCCTGCTGTCTGTTTTTGTACTGTCCGATCACGCTTCAATGCAACCCTGTCCTTGTATTCGATCCGCGCGTCATTTACGGGAGCACTGTCCACGTTTTTGCCCGCCCTGTCACTTGCAGCCTGCCTGTATTTCACATTGAGCGCCGGGTTTAACACCTCGGCGGGTGTGGCGCGTATGGGCGGCCCGCTCTCAATCACTGTGGATGGTTCATCACGTATTTGGACCGTATTCTGTGTTATTCCTCTATTCCCTCCTGGTATAGCCGGTGGAGGAATTGGTCGGAATTGTATCGATTGTGTTTGACCTCCCATCCTGCGATTCTCGTGAATGTTCGCATCCATACCTCCGCGGTATGTGTAACACCTTCCCGCTAGGTGGTTATCTTCCCATCTCTGTGCGTAATTTGAACCTTGCGTGTGTCGTGGGATGGGGTGTTGATATGGTTCTGTTCTGAACCTCCCCCTCCTACGATTCTCCTGCACCCTTGGCCCAGTGTTTTTCCCATTTGGGTGCCAAATTTTTCCTGGATTGTTACTTCGCCATCCCTGTGGGTAATCTTGACCTTGCGCATGTCGGGGCATGGGGTGTTGGTATGGTTCTATTCTGAACCTCCCCCTCCTGCGATTCTCCTGAATGTTCGGCTTTGTGCCGCTCTCATTCTCGTGCCAACCTCTCTCTGGGTTATTTTGCCATGTGTGCGTGCGTTTCTGCTGCTCTCTGCATGGTGGGACTGCTCGGTGATTTTTATTCCTCTCTGAGAGGCTGGGTTCCTCATCCCTCTCCCTGTGTTCTGGATCCGAATTATGATTCTTAGCTCTGTATAACCATGCCATGTACGCCTTGCTCTCTATGCGGCGTAAGGATGCGGTTTCTGGATTCAAAACCATTCTCACCCTTTCTGTAATCTCTGGGCTCAAGGATTCAAAAAACATTATTTTGAACATTTTATCCCCTTCGTGGTATTGATTCACATCGCCTGCGTAATACGCTCTTTTAAATTGGACGAGGTAGTCACGTGGATCTTGGTCCATGCCCTGGGTCATCGATTTTACAGCATAAAACCCCTCAGTGAGTGTCGAATATTCTCCAAACTTTCGAATCACTGCCAGGCTCAATTGTTTAAAATCATTTCTAACCTTGTGTGGTAGTGACTTTACCCATGGAATAGATTCTTTATGTAAGGTCCGTTTCAACAAACTCGCTTTTTCATCCCGTCTCCTCAGCCCTCTAATCATTGCCTCCTCTTCCACTGTCGCGATATGTGTGTGGATATCCATAGTCTTATTGTGGGGGTCAAAATCGGGAATTCTGACTAGAGCCTTGTCCATCAACTTAAGGGTTTTACTGGTGAACAGGTATTCCGAAAGTTGATTGCTGACAGCGTCATCATCAAACAAGTTATCATCAGGCAATCTGTCACTTTGGTCTGTGCTGTGTCTCCTGTGTTTAAGTGGTGTGCATTTTCTGTGTGCGCGCCCAGGGCCGTGTCGCTCGTGTTGCCATTTCCCTTCAGTTTTTGCCTCTGCCCTTAGTGTACCATGTCCTGGCGATTTTACTTTAACTTTTGTGCGATCAATCCCTGGACTCTGTCCACGTACCCAAGAGAGTGATTTGATGTTACTTCCATATTTATTTTGTGGCTCAACGTCTGTGAGTTTCGCTGGTGTCGCGAGCTTTGACTTCTCCTCCCTCTCGAGGGCGTCTGCTGCTTCAATTTGTTGTTCTATTTGTTCTTCTATTGTAAGGACTCTTCCCTCTTGGTTTGGATCTAGGGCCTTCGTGGTTTCGGGCGGCTCAATTGAAAGTTCCTTTTGCGTTACTATCGGTTGAGTTGCCTTGGCTTCATCCGAGGGTAATACGCTCTTGCCCTTGGGTTCTCCTTCATCAGTTTGCAGTTCGTCGGTTTGGCCTCCAGGGGGCGGTATATACTCCATGAGGGGACGGTCTTTCGGTGATACTGACTCTAAGTCGGCTTCCTTTCGGACTTCTCTCAGTCTGTTAGTCATTAGCTGAGTGATTCGAATTCCTGCGGGGAGCTTGTCTTCGTTCCTGATTGTCGTTGATAGGTCGTCGAGCTCTTGTGTTATCACTTGGATTCCCGTGGAGTCTCTCATAACGTCTTCATCTTCTGAGTCCCTTTGTTTCTCCGGCATTGACTGTGCCCAAATTTGTCGGGATTCAAGGTTCACAATGGGTTTCAGGCGATTCAGTAGTTCGATCCCAAAAATCAGTTCTTTACCTGGGTATTGTACGACATATAGGGGATGGTTCATGTTGATTTTGTTGAACGTCAACTTCGTCATAACTTTGCCCAAAGGTCGCATGTGGGTCCCTTCACATCCTGAGTAGGTAAGTTTACTTGGCATCATTTGTAGTGTTTCATTCTTCCTCTGGAGGGCAGTCTGGAGTTCGTCAAATAATTCTCTGGATATCATGGATATTTCTGCTCCAGTATCACAAAGGCCCTGGCTGGTCAGGGTGTCTTGCAGTATTACTTCCACGTGGACTCGTCCGACTGGTCCTACGGGAATCAATTCCCCCAGATGGTACCCTTTTCCCTCTGGTACCACTTCGGTGATTGCTTCGAGGCTTCTTGTCTTCTCTACGTTCACTTGGGCTACCTTTGCTCTGGGTGTGTCCTCCTCCTGTGTGGGTATAGTTGGTATTCTTCCCTTCGCTACTTGCATGGAAGTCTTCATACTCCCTAGGAGCTCTTTTTCCATCCTAATGTGGTGAGCATATCGATTCCTGTTAGCTAACGGCGGTCTATGCTCTATTGCTGGTGGAGGCGGCAGTAGGGGACGATATGGTGACTGGTTTGGTGGGCGTCGGCCTCCGCGGGGTAGGTGTGGCCCGTCACTCTCTCTTCCTCGTCCATAATTCCAGCCTCCGCCCTCTTCTGAATTCCATGGTGGTGGCGGCTGTGGGTGCCAAGTTCCTCTGGCCTCGTTCCTCCCCCCACGTGGAACGTTATTCAGCGTGTTGTGGACGGGTGTCGATTCTATTGGGTTAGGCGCCCTCTCCTGGGGGAATTCATGTCTACCCCATGTGGCGCTAATATTATTCCTTGGAGATTCGCTTCCCTCCAGATCGAGGCATTCTTTATCTCTGGTGACGATGTGGGTTTTGGCTATGCCAGTGGTTTTCCGTCCGTTCACCCAGGCCGTGTGGGCCTTGCTTTCAATCTGGCGTAGGGAGGCAGTCTCGGGGTCCAACATCATTCCTACTATTCTCACTATTTCAGGTCTCAATGATTGGAAGAACATCACTTTTAAGACTGTCTTATCTCCCTGGGCATTGTCCACGTCCCCTGCGTAATATGCTTTCTTAAGGCGTAGGAGATAATCTCGTGGGTCTTCGTCTACACGCTGGGTCATCAACTTTGCCGCGTTCAATCCTTCGGATAGTGTGGAGTATTCCCCAAATCTCTTAACTACTGCTCGGCTCAATTGTTTAAAGTCACTCTTCACCCTATTTGGCAGGGAGGCTACCCATGGTCTGGCGGGTTCATGTAGGCTCCTTGATAATAAACATGCCTTTTCTGCTGATTTACCCAGACCCCGGATCTTAGCCTCCTGTTCTACTGTAGTTATGTGAGTGTGGATATCCCTGTTTTTGTTATGTGGATCGAAATAGGGAATTCTCACGAGTGCTTTGTCCATTAGTTTTAGTGTCTTACTGTTAAAAGTGTGTTGTTCGTCATCAGTGGTGTCGGTTCCTGAGGAGTGCTCCCTTGAGCTACCCTTGTCTCCACTATCACTGTTGTCATGTGTCCCGTGTCTGTGTCGTGATCTCCCTCTGTCCGAGGATTCGTATCTGTCCCGTTGCTTGTGTCTCTTGTTTTCCTTATGTGGGTCTTGTGATTCGTGCTTGTGGGTTGGTGTGCGTGATCTCCTTGAGCGGTGTCTATGTGGTGAGTGTTTTTGTCCTCGACCTTCATGCTGCCTACTACGTGTGTGGTGCCTGCTAGGTGAGGTGTTGAATTTATGTTTGTCTCGTGCTTCATGGTTATCGGGATTCCTGTCTCTGGGATTTTTGGTGCGGGTGGTTTTGCGTGGGTGATTTTTACATGTCATGCGTCCCTCTGGTGAGCTCTCTCTGGTACCCATGTCGTGTTGGTCATTGTCAGAGGAGTCAGTGTTAGATGAGCCGTCACCATCACGGTGGCTCTGCTTAACATAACTTTTGTAGTGCCTTTTGCACCTGTTACGTGGGTCAACTTGGCTCGGTGATTTCTGCTTATCCCATGGCTCATGCTTGTGTGATGTGCGTCTCTCTGGTGAGCTCCTGTTATCCGTGTCGTGTTGGTCATTGTCAGAGAAGTCAGTGTCAGATGAGCCGTCACCATCACGATGGCTCTGCTTAACATCACTTTTGTAGTGCCTTTTGCACCTGTTACGTGGGTCAATTTGGCTCGGTGATTCCTGCTTATCCCATGGCTCCTGCTTGTGTGATGTGCGTCTCTCTGGTGAGCTCTTGTTACGTGTGTCGTGTTGGTCGTGTTTGTGCGAGGTGCGTTTCTCTGGTGAGCTGTCTCTGTCATCTGCATCATGTCGGTCATACTTGCGTAGCGTGCGTCTGCCTGGTGTTCTGTTTATGTCATGTTTCCCGTCTTGCACCAGCTCCGCCCTTTCCCGCTCTATCATTACAGTGTATCCTGATGACTTAGGGTTAATTATTTGTCTCTCTCTAACGTTGGGGTGGTCGGCCTCATGTTTTCCCGTTTGTATTATTATTTCCTCTTCTCTCTCCTCGATTTGCGAGGGTGTTACTTTATCAAAATTGCTTTGCATAGTAGCCACACTCATTGTGGGATCTGGCCCTGGGCTACGTCCCCGTGGCTCGGAGTGTGGTAAATTGTTACTCCCGTATGTGTTCTGTGTATCAACGTCTGGGTGTTTCACTGGTGCATTTAGTGCGGATTCTTTCTCTCTCACGAGGGCGTGCAGACGCTCTACCTGCACCATTAAGGACAGTTTCTCTTGTCTCTCCCTTTCAAATTTTTCCTCATTCCATAATCTTTCTCTGTCTGTCTGTGCGATGAGATACGAGTCTACCCTCGCTATTTCTGCAATTTTTACGTCACGTTTGGCTTTGCCACATTTCATCACGTCCTTAAGTAGTTTCCTTCTATGGGCCTTAACATCTTCTGTATGGCTCCCCTCCCATATATCTCTCTGCTCCGTCTGCTGGCTAGCAGTCCGTCCAGTACGTTTTAACACAAATTCCCGATATTGTTTTTCCATAGATTCCATCTCCTCCTCAGAGGTCCACTCTGTATCAGTGTTATGCGTTGGTGTGTCAAACTCAGAATGTTGTGGATCCTGTGCCATCTCTATTATGTAGTGTGGTTAATAGACTTAAGAGTGTATCTTAATTCTAACATCTCATGTGCGTCGTGAGTTACTCTAGAATTCCCTTTCAGAGCACATATAAACAATTGTATCACAGGATGCGTCAGTTTAACTCGAGCAAATAATCTCAGCCCAGCTGTCTTTGTTACTCTGCTACTCTGGTATTTCCCTTCAGAGCGCGTTTTGTTTGTATACCCCCGTTTACAATCACAAGGCAACGTTAGTTCACAACACTTTGATTAACACATCAGTGATTCGTTCCTGAATTCATGCATAACTGTCTGCGAGAGATCCCGGAAGACGAGCCCCCATTATGTTGTATATGTTGGGTATGAAAATTTGTTATGTTGTATGCGTACGTGGGTGAATTATTATGTTGTATGTGTGGGTTATGAATATTCAGTGGAAATAATAATAATTAAATGAAATTTGGCCAAATGTGTAATTATCCGGAAATATGTTAATTTATGTAATTACGCACATTTTAATTATGCCAATTCGAGAGGTAATCGTATTAATTATGCGAGTGGGTGTAATTATGATAACGCAAGTCGTTATGATAACCAGACCCCGGTTCACCCCGTTATCGCTTTAACATTTACTGAGTATGTATTAGTGTGTTTATTAAGGTCACCAAGTTCAAATCTCAACGCAGAAGCAGATCTTATGCATAGATTTCAGGAAAGAATCACACAACCACTTCTGTATTGATCAATTTATTACTAATTCAACCTTAACTATGATATAGTATGCGAACTCTCAATCCCTGAACGTCAATACGGCATCAATACAGTATCATCAACGATTGTCTGATTTCACTTTGACAACGGCACATGGATCCCGCATAACGCGATGGTTGTTAGTGAGAGAGAGAGTCGTTAAAACATGCAAATACTATGCTAAGAAAACCTTAACGTTAATGAATGATTATACTCAATATTGTTCACGCAGTACCGCACTCCTTATTGATCATACGCAACCCTTATCACGTTGTTAACACCTTGGGTCACGGAACAGTTGAATATTCTGTAGAGGATGCGAGTACGTGCGGCGATTATGACTGAAAGATACTTGAAAGATTATACGGCGATAAACAAAAACACAATCAAAACAGTTATTATTCTTAAAGGCACCAATCTCAACAGATACATCGGCAGGTTATCTCAGAACGGCTCGGAGTAAGGGCCTGCGACGGTGCTCCTTTTCCGAAGATCGTTATCTTATACCAAGTTTACTAATTGGGGACCAGATCACCTGATAAGGATCCGGTGGGCCACCACTCCCCACGTGAGCGTGGCTCGGCGGAAGGAGGTGCCAAGAATCAGTTCGTATTGATGGATCTGTTGGGAATTTATGCGATTAAGAGTACAGCCCACTAAATATTAAAGATAAAAATTAAGAATACTCTTATAAACGACGGATGGCCACCACTCGGTCTCGTTGTGATGCCTTCCCAGCCACGGATGACTTATGGGTTCGAGTGTGTTTGAGTGGTAAGAGTTGTCTTGAATAGTCAGTGTTCGGAGTCGATTCTTTATGTCAAACAGACGCCTGGTGGTCGTGTGGTGAGGGGGCGGTGCGCGTCATACGTATCAGGCGCTCTCCTGTCACCGTGGTGAATTGGCTCGGATGGCTGTTGATACGCTGTCGCAGTTCGGAACCCGGTCGGTAGGTGGCGCCCACAACTCGCTCGTAGCGTGCAGCGTTGGATCGTCGCCAAGTCGCGACGCTCACCACCGGCGGCAGCGGAGATCTCCGGCGGCAGCAGAGATTGACGAGCTGAAGATGAGTCGAGCCGACCCGCTGGTCGCAGCTCGCTCCTGAGTCGACCCTCCCGGTCGAGCTCGCTCCTGGGTCGACCCGCTGGTCGCCCTCGCTCCTGAGTCGACTCTCTGGTCGCACTCCTGAGTGGACCCGCTCTGGTCGCACTCGTTCCTGAGTCGACCCTCCCGGTCGAGCTTCTGAGTGGACCCTCCCGTCGCACTCCTGCTGAGTCGACCCTCCCGGTCGAGCTTCTGAGTGGACCCTCCCGTCGCACTCCTGCTGAGTCGACCCTCCCGGTCGAGCTTCTGAGTGGACCCTCCCGTCGCACTCGTTCCTGAGTCGACCCTCCCGGTCGAGCTTCTGAGTGGACCCTCCCGTCGCACTCCTGCTGAGTCGACCCTCCCGGTCGAGCTTCTGAGTGGACCCTCCCGTCGCACTCCTGCTGAGTCGACCCTCCCGGTCGAGCTTCTGAGTGGACCCTCCCGTCGCACTGGTTTCCAATGTTCAGGATCCGTTCCTTTATGCTGAAAAATCCCCCTGGATCCCGCCCACAAGGCGGGGCTTCCGATTTTTGCTGTGTCAGGATCTGTCCGTAGGCAGGTGTGTCCATGTGTGTGTCCGTATGTCCTTGTGTGCATCACTGACGGTATATTCCGTTGTCAACTCCCTCCATAAAACCCACGAGCAAACAACCAGATGTTACAAATTGTCTCGAAGTCGTCTCTCTGTCTGGGTGCAATTTATCTCTTGTCTGGCCTTCTTCATGAACCCAAAACACAGACGTTACAAATCGTCTCATAGGCGTCTTTGTTCGTGTTGCACAACCTGGAGGGGGGCAACACTCTCTCCGACCCGGCGCACAAAGAAATGGTTAAAAGTTTTAAGTTAACATTTGTCCCTTACTATTTCACAGTTATGATTCTGTATGTAACCTAAGGTCTGTCGTTTCCCATCGTGGTGCTTGACTCAAGTGTAGGTTTCCCCGAGCGTATACACACTCCTATCCCGCGCTGCGGGGATACAAAGACGGCCGGGATCTCCCTTTCTCTCCGACCCTGGGTTTAACATCGTTTTTTTTTATTATGTATTATATTCGACCTGGTTGTGATTCATCCCGTTATCCTGGCTTTTCATAAGTTTTACTTTGTCTTTTCATGCATATACTTATTACTATTAATTTATTCCCGATATCTTAGGTTAAGGGGTAAGTTTCTTGATCCTAGGAATTCGTATTCCTTGGTGCCTGGATGGTTATATAAGCGGAATATAGTTTACGGTGAATAGCGTTAACATTGATGTTATGTGCGATATTATGTATTGTGATGTCTTTAACTTAACTTGTTTGTCAGGGCTTTACTGACACGAAGTTGCATTCCATAGCCCGCAGTCTTTGCCCCACCCTATCTCTGCTCGCCGTTGTTGTTGCCTGCCGTTAATTCAAGGCCTCATTAATTTCCGTCACCCCTGAGTAGGTGAGGGCGGTTGAACCTTGGAGTCAGTTCTGGTTTTTGTCTGCCTGCTTCTTCTTGTGTCCCCTGACCCCGGGAGTTATTATTCTACTTTATGGCCTGTCGAAGCCCCACTCGCTGTTGCTGGGCTGGTGTTGTTCCCGGCTTTTTGCTTACGTTTGCAGTTCGCCGTGCTCTTGATTTCCTTCCCTCTTCAACCTTATATTGACTATTCGCTCCTGTCTGGGTGCGATTCAATTTTGACTTAGGAAGGTTCTGATTGTCATATGCTTCGGGTCGAATTGTATAGAAAGTATTGAAGTATGGAAATAACATTTCATATTGACTTAATAATGGTGATGGTTCAGTAGGCGTAACTTGTGGCCTGGTTTAATTGGAGTGGGTGTGAATATCGATAACTTTAGCCTACCCTGTTGTTAAATTCCGACTTTAACGTTACTTTAATAGCAATACAGAATAATTGAGCTTTTTGTCTTAACTAGGCGAATGCGAACTTCTGGTGACCCCCGCAGCCGTGTTGTTCAGCTGGGTCTTGTGCCTTGAGAGATATACAACCCTCTTTTAAATCACCTCTCCCCCTGTCCACCTTCTGCTCTGGGAGTGTTTATTCTTGATTCCAGGTCCAAGGCCCCCTCACATCCAGACGCGCAGGGTTGTTTACATCAGCTCCCCCCCTGTGCACGTGTTCTAACTAGCTCGGAATTCCTGAACACACAATCAGTGATGATTCCTGGCTTTCTGTGGTTGTGATTTAGACAAAGGCGCCTCTGTTTCTTCCATTGCCTTTGAGTCGACACTGCCCTATTATTTGCCCATGTGCTGAGGTCATAGAATTCGTTTTGACTTCAGTAATATTAACATTCAGTATTGGATTAGCAAATGGGCAATGGTTCATTGATGTAGCTCGCAGCCTGGTCTCCAGTTTGAGCGAGCGCGAGGATCGATAATTTAGCCTACTCTGTTGTTGAATTTCGAATTTTGACGTTACTTTAAAACCATGCAGGATGATTGGGCTTTTGCCTTAACTATGTCTGGCTGACACTCCCACTGTCTCTGCCGCCTGCACGGGTGACATGTGCCCGTTCATCAGGCCTTATCTTCCCTTGAAGCAACGTTGTAAATTCTGCCATCCTAGCCCTCCTCCGGTTCATTACTTAACAACACCTGGTGTTTTGCAGTTTGCTGCGCTTGGTGTGTTTCACTCATAAAAAAAAACAAGTAAAAAGATAATATATAAAAATCATCAAATATTATTAATCTCAATTATGGAAGAAGGGTTAGTATACAACACCACGCACGCTCCCTCTCGCGTGCCACGCACGCTCCCTCTCGCGTGCCACGCACGCTCCCTCTCGCGTGCCACGCACGCTCCCTCTCGCGTGCCACGCACGCTCCCTCTCGCGTGCCACGCACGCTCCGCCGTTAGCTCCTATACTCCCGCACTCCGCACACCGCTGGCCGACGGCGTGCTGAGGTCCTTCGGCCACGTGGCCGATGGCGCAGATCTCTCTCTCACCACCCAACGTGGCTCAGACTCTTAACTTCCCCGACTGCCCCAATCTCTTCCGGGCTCCCACTTATATCCAATCCCCCCACGTGACCCTGACTCCCATACTAACCCGCTGGCTCTGCCCCAATTCACCTCGCCTCCCATTGGAGCCGAGGTGAACAGTGGCCCCTCCCACAAGCCCTGCAGGCCAGGCTCCGCCCGCCAATACCCCGGGCTGTGTGATTGGACCAGAGCCCAGCAACAACCTCATTTACGCACACCATCAGACAAGTATTCATTCTAAAACACGTTCCTTCGGAGTGGGCAGGTAGGAACTTGGTTGGACAGCGCATTCGTGCGATCCGTGTTGGATACCGTAGTCATGTTGGAGGTTGTAGCTGTTACTATTGCATCTGATGATGTTTGTTGATTTATTGCTGTAGGTCTTTAAGTTCATGCTGCTGCTGCAGCAGGTTGCGCCTGTGCTGTGACGCCACCTCCTGCGTGTACCACGCGCGCCAATCCACCTGACCTGGTCTTTGAACGGCCACGATGTTGTCGTAATGGCGCACCAGGTGCATGATGTTGAGCAGGGCATAGACGCCGCAGTCGAGAAAGGTCACCTGCGGGCGTTGCACCGGGGAAACCCGGGGCAGCACGTTGGCCACCTCGACAGGACCGTCTTGCATGAAACAAATGGCGTTCCCCGTTGAGTGGCTGGCCCTTATCAAGATGTCAATATTGAAGGCTCGGGCGGGTAAAATCGCTCCCTGTATAAGATTCAAATACTGTCAATAATAGCTGTATTATAATAAAATACTGTCAATTATCCATTTTCACACTCACGATGTATGTATCATGTCAGAATAATGTATAAATAAGAAATGCCAAATCTATTTTTTTCAAATTAAGAAATGGCAACCTCGTGTCTTACCCACAAATGTAGCAACTACCCAAAACGTTGAGTAGGCACGTAAAATAAATTCATCAACTGAAATTGATTATGCTCCTGACAAATAAACAAGTCACGTGAGATTAGATTATTTACAATGCATGTACATTACATGCCAATGTTCATCATCATCATCAGCCATGCTCAATCTACTGCTGGGAGAAAAGGTTCCCCAATATTTTCCCCGATATTGTCACCATCCCTCATGATCTTGTGATCCACCCAGCTCATGCGCATGAGATGATCTCATTGCTTCATCTCTGTGGTGGTTATTTTCTCACACGTGTTTTCTCCATCGGTTGACATTCCATCCCAAGTTCTGTCCACTTGCTATTATCCCTTTAAGTCACGATGTGTCTTGGCCAAGCCTAATTAAAACTCTACTTGCATTTTTGCAATGTTGCATTGAGGAGAAAGTAAAGTAACCAAAAAATAACTGTATGAATTAAAATAGAGATGGTCAAAATGAAAAAATAATAATAATGAAATAATGACTGTAAATCTATCACAATAATTGAA
>NC_083847.1:11235783-11276164 GCF_015708825.2 Lethenteron reissneri
TAAACCGAGAATCCTTTAAACCCATATCCTTCTAAACTGTATCCCTCTAAAACCCAACCCTCAAAACCCCTTTACCCTTAAAACCATAACGGTCTAAACCCATCACCCTCTAAAATCCTAACCCATAAACCCCCAAACCTCTAACCCACTGAACCCTTAACCTAAACCCTTACAGTGAGGGAAAAAAAGTATTTGATCCCCTGCTGATTTAGTACGTTTGCCCACTGACAAAGAAATGATCAGTCTATAATTTTAATGGTAGGTTTATTTGAACAGTGAAAGACAGAATAACAACAAAATCCAGAAAAATGCACGTCAAAATTTTTATAACTTAATTAGCATTTTAATAATAGAAATAAGTATTTGACCCCTCTGCAAAACATGACTTAGTGCTTGGTGGCAAAATCCTTGTTGGCAATCAGAGTTCAGACGTTTCTTGTAGTTGGCCACCAGGTTTGCACATATCTCAGGAGGGATTTTGTCCCACTCCTATTTGCAGATATTCTCCAAGTCATTAAGGTTTCAAGGCTGACGTTTGGCAACTCAAACCTTCTGCTCCCTCCACAGATTTTCTATGGGATTAATGTTTGGAGACTGGCTAGGCCAGTCCAGGACCTTAATGTGCTTCTTCTTGAGCCACTCCTTTGTTGCCTTGGCCGTGTGTTTTGGGTCACTGTCATGCTGGAATACCGATTCACGACCCATTTTCAATGCCCTGGCTGAGGGAAGGAGGTTCTCACCCAAGATTTGACGGTACATGGCCCCGTCCATCGTCCCTTTGATGCGGTGAAGTTGTCCTGTCCCCTTAGCAGAAAAAACACCCCCAAAGAATAATGTTTTCACCTCCATGTTTGACGGTGGGGATGGTGTTCTTGGGGTCATAGGCAGCATTCCTCCTCCTCCAAACATGGCAAGTAGTTGAGTTGATGCCAAAGAGCTCCATTTTCGTCTCATCTGACCACAGCACTTTCACCCAGTTGTCCTCTGAATCATTCAGATGTTCATTGGCAAACTTCAGACGGGCATGTATATGTGCTTTCTTGAGCAGGGGGACCTTGCGGGCGCTGCAGGATTTCAGTCCTTCATGGCATAGTGTGTTACCAACTGTTTTCTTGATAACTATGGTCCTAGCTGCCTTGAGATCATTGACAAGATCCTCCTGTGTAATTCTGGGCTGATTTCCTCACCGTTCTCCACGAGGTGAGATCTTGCATGGAGCCCCAGGCCGAGGGAGATTGACAGTTATTTTGTGTTTCTTCCATGTGCGAATAATCGCACCCACTGTTGTCACCTTCTCACCAAGCTGCTTGGCGATGGTCTTGTAGCCCATTCCAGCCTTGTGTAGGTCTACAATCTTGTCCCTGACATCCTTGGAGAGCTCTTTGGTCTTGGCCTTGGTGGAGAGTTTGGAATCTGATTGATTGATTGCTTCTGTGAACAGGTGTCTTTTATACAGGTAACAAGTTGAGATTAGCACTCCCTTTAAGAGTGTGCTCCTAATCTCAGCTTGTTACCTGTATAAAAGACACCTGGGAGCCAGAAATCTTTCTGATTGAGAGGGGGTCAAATACTTATTTCCCTCATTAAATGCAAATCGAGCTATAACATTTTTGATATGCGTTTTTCTGGATTTTGTTGTTGTTATTCTGTCTCTCACTGTTCAAATAAACCTACCATTAAAATTATAGACTGATCATTTCTTTGTCAGTGGGCAAACGTACTAAATCAGCAGGGGATCAAATACTTTTTTTCCCTCACTGTAAGGGTTTAGGTTAAGGGTTCAGTGGGTTAGAGGTTTGGGGGTTTATGGGTTAGGATTTTAGAGGGTGATGGGTTTAGACCGTTATGGTTTTAAGGGTAAAGGGGTTTTGAGGGTTGGGTTTTAGAGGGATACAGTTTAGAAGGATATGGGTTTAAAGGATTCTCGGTTTAGAGAATTAAGTCTTTAGAGATTTTATGGGGTTTGTTGTTAAAGGGGTAGTGGTTTAGAGGGTTAGGAGTTTATAAGGTTTAGGGGTTTAGAGGTATCGGGGTTTCAAGGTTAGTGATTTACAGTGTTAGGGGTTTAGTGGTTTGAGAGTTGAGGGTTTAACTTTCACAACTAATATTGTCCATAATAAAGTTTTTTTTTTGGGTTAGTCTCCAACACTAAATGGCACTTTTTGTTGATGTGACAAATTTTACTAATTGGCTGTTTCGGGTGGTAGTTGGTTTAACGACACGTTTATATTTACATAATCTAACAAAAAAAATCTTTATGGGTTTAGAGGGTTCCGGGTGTAGTGGATTATGTGTTTAGAGGGTTAGCATTTTAGGGGCATAGGTGTTTTAAGGGTTAGGCTTCTAGAGGGTTCGTTCTTTAGAGGGTTGGGGTTTAAATGTGTTGGGATTAGGTTACAGATTTAGGTTTTTAGAACGTTAGGGGTTTGAGGGTTAGGATTTTAGAGGTTGAGGATTTAGGAGGTTATGAGTTCAGAGGGTTAGGGGTCTAGAGGGTTAGTTCTTTAGAGGGTAGTGGTTTAGATTGGTTGGTATTTAGAATGTTAGGGATTTAGGGTTTTAGAAGGTTAGGGTTTCAAGGTTTAGAGGGTTAGGGATTCAGAGGGTTTAGAGGGTTTGGGTTTTAATGGCTTAGACGGTTAGGGTTAAAAGAATAAGGGGTTTAGAGAGTGAGGGTTTTGGTGGGTTAGGGTTTTTACGGTAAAGGGGTTGAGGGTTAGGGGTATAGGAATTTAGAGGGTTAGGGGTTGAGATGGTTAGTGTTTTGGGGGTTTAGAGGTTAAGCTTTTAGAGGGCGAGGGGTTTAAAGATTAGGGTTGTAAGGGTAAATGGGTTGAGAGGGTTAGCGGTTTAGATGGTTATGGATTTAGATAGTTAGGGGTTTAGAGGTTTAGAGGGTTTTAATTGTTCGAGGTTTAGTGGTTAAGGTCTCTGTGCGAGTCCAACATGTTTGTACGCGTCTATGGTAAGATAAAAAGAGTTCAGTTTAATTTGTATATTTCGAAACAATTTGTTTACCTTTCCTGTGATGTTTGTATTTTTGTTGTTATTTTCTGACCCACCCGATTGGACGTCTGTGAAAACAGATCGTTATAGCTCATCAGATTCATCCAGTATAAATAAATATTCAAATTAAAAATATATTGATCTCTGTGCGAATCTATGGATTTCTGTGTGAGTTTTTGGGCCTTTTGAGTGTATGTGTAAAGTAGTAACTCGGCAGGAGACGACTTCACGGGTAGCACACTCTTTATTTTCACCAACTTGTAGTTACACGGATGACTAACACCCTACTTCGTTACACGGGTGACTAACACCCCACTTAGCTACTCGGGTGACTAACACCCACTTAGCTACACGGGTGACTAACATCCACTCAGCTACACGGGTGACTAACACCCACTCAGCTACACGGGTGACCAACACCCACTCAGCTACACGGGTGACCAACACCCTCCTTAGCTACTCGGGTGACTAACACCCACTCAGCTATACTGACACGGGCTCTTACGCCCCGTAGCCTTCCGGGACACACCCAGCCGGGGTGCCCGTCTCGGCTCTGGGTACCACCGTCCCGACCCACACGGGCGTCGGACTACGGTCCCCCAGTCTCGGCTCCGAGCCGCACAGGGCCATGGTCCTCACAAGGACGGCGGGACTAGGGGTCTCGGGCCACTACCTCCTCCACCCCGTCTTCGGTCTTCAACTGGTTAACACTGACCACGAGTGCTCTCGCGCGTCTCCCTTTATACCCCTCCTGCGGACGTCGCTGAGAGCACCCACTTATCTGACCAATCACTGCGCACTCGCTACGATCCTCTTTTCCCAGCTTGTGTCAGCGCGCCTTACCACCGGCGCGCGTCCATACCACGCCCACATCGCGTGCCCAACCCCGCGCCCCGTGATCCATCACTGTCGGCGCACGTCAATACCACCACTACATCACCCCCTACCACATAGCTCGCAGCCGACCCGGCTGCTAATAAAATATACAACACCCCTTCACCCCTATGTGTGCCCCGTAACATAACAACAAAACCCTAACAACACAACATGAACACCGCAATCCGCAAAACCCAGCAACCGCCACACCCACAACAAGAACAATATGCGCAATCCGGCGAGTGGCAACGATAATGTGTATGCGGAAAGAGTAACAATAAAAATAAAAAAAAATATTTTTCATTTTCTCTTCTTTTCTCTCCGACTCGTGCAGCGTCCCAATGTGTCCGAGCGTCCCTTGAACGGGACATTACCCCGGCAGAGGGGGACCCCGGCAGCGAGGTCGGGCTTTAAACAAAAGAGGAAAATTATCTTTTTTTTTTTCTTCTTTTCTATTCATGAAAAGTGTTGCGTCCTAGCCCGAGTCCGCCTTGCCGGTCCGTCGTACGGCACCAGACGCAGTTGGCCATCCGGTGGCGCCGGCAGTTCAGGAAGGCATGGGCCAGGCATCGGGGCTCCGCGCGAGCCGCGGGGTTCCGGTTCCCGATGGTCAACAGCCGTCAGGTCCGAGACACCTGGGGGTGGGTCAGGTGGAGACACGTGAGGATCAGCCTGCGACACATCCCTCCCCGAGTCGACGGTCACATCACACGCTCGGTCGTCACGGCAGAACCCGGGGTCACGCGGCGCCGCGTAGGGTTTCAGTCGGGAGGGGTGCACGTACCAACGGCGTTTTCCCCATTTAATCTGTATACTCTGGGGTCGTGCAACCCGCACAATTTCCACCGGTCCCCTCCATGGTCTCAACAGTTTGGGGGACGTAGCCAACGGTGCGTGTGGACAATGCAGCCAGGCCTTATCGCCCGGTTCCCAATTGTGCGTATGCACCTTCCGTCCATGCAATCGCTCGTTCGCGATCTGCCGAGACCGCGAATTCAATCTCGCAGCCTCTCGCGCTTCAGCCAATTTGGCGATGTTAAACTTGATATGGTCTGCCAATTTAGATTTTGCACGTGGCTGGGAAATCCCCAGTTGGACGTCCATGGCCGGATCGGCCTCCCGCCCATACATCAGAAAAAATGGAGAAAACCCCGTCGCCGCATGAGGTGCCATCCGATAGGCCGCTAGTACCCCCGGTACCTGTAAGTCCCAATCCACCTGGTCATCGCATACCTGTTGGCACAGCATAGACGTAATCGTCCTGTTCAGACGTTCAACCATACCGTCAGTCTGCGGGTGGTACGGGGAGGTACGTACTTTCTTTGTACCCAACAGGTCGCACACCTCGCGCAACAAAACACTCGAAAAATGTTTCCCTTGATCCGTCAGCAAGCGTTCGGGGGCGCCTTTGTCCAAAACATAACCTTGGACAAAGGCGTCTGCCACTGCCGCAGCCGACTGGTTGGCGAGTGGCCATGCCATGGGCCAGCGAGTGAAGTACTCTACGCCAACCAGCAGGAACTTATTTCCCCGAGGCGTAGCGGGAAAGGGCCCCAAGATGTCCAGCGCGACCAATTCGTTCGTGCGCGAAACCTGAATGGATTGCAGCGGTGGATTAGCCGCTATTGGTGGTGGTTTTCTTTGGGCGCACCCTACACATCCCTTAAGAATGTTCGCCACGTCGTTGCCCATCCCCGGCCAATAGTAGTCTCGCTGAATGAGGGCGAGCGTTTTGTGAAACCCCAGGTGCATGAGTCGTTCATGGGCAGCCAGGACGACCCTACCCCGCATAGCAAACGGCACCACGAGCACGTGACGCCGGGACATGTTGTCCCACCTCATCAAAAGGCCCTGTCTGCACACCCAGGAACCGACCCGCGTTTCCCCTCCCTCGGGATCGTCAACCTTCCGACGTAGCGTGAGTAGGGAGCTGTCGGACATTTGCAGACGGCCCCACTCGATGAGAGGCAACGCTAACAGCGAGTTCCTCCCCGTGGGAGCGTCGACCCCCGTAGTATCCGTGGCGGCGAGCACAACTTCCGCGGGGACAGCGACAGAGGGTTTACACCGCGCCGATCCTAACAGACATGCGCATTCCGTACGCGGCGGCAACCGCGACAATGCATCCGCATTCGAGTGGCGCAACCCCTTGCGGTAAATCGTCGTGAATTGGTAGTCCTGAAGGACCTCCAACCATCGGGACAATTGGCCGGATGGCTGCGCCACCCGCATAGCGTATTGGAGAGCCGCATGGTCCGTGCGAACCGTAAAATGACGGCCATAAAGATACGGCCTGAATTGCTGTATAAAAAACACAATCGCCAGCAATTCACGACGTGTCACGCAGTAGCGTTGTTCCGCGGGGGACAGAACCCTGCTACCGTAGGCGACCACCCGTTCGACCCCCCCGACCACCTGTGAGAGCACTCCCCCGATACCCGTGTTACTGGCATCCGTGTCGAGCACAAACGGTTGTGTGAAATCGGGGTAACACAAGGGGGGAGCCTGCACCAAGGCGTCACGAAGGGAGCAGAACGCGGCCTCCTCTTCCGACCCCCAGTGAAACCGCACCCCTTTAGCCGTCAAAGCGTGCAGGGGCCTGGCTATGGTGGCAAACTGCTTGACAAAACGACGGTAATAGGAGGCGAATCCTATGAAACTGCGGACTTCAGTGACAGAGGTCGGCGTTGGCCATGAGCTGACGCATTTCGTCTTAGCAGGGTCTGTCGAGATCCCTGAACGGCTAACGATATGGCCCAAATACCTGACCGATTCCCGAAGCAGAAAACATTTAGCCGGTTTAAATTTAAGCTTAGCGGAACGCATCCTGAGAAACACCGCTCTCAGTCGCTGGAGGTGCTCCTCAAAAGTCCGGCTGAAAACGATATCATCGAGGTAAATCAAACAGGTGTCCCATTGGAGGCCTGACAAAACCAATTCCATGAGCCTCTGGAACGTGGCAGGCGCGGAATGTAAACCCATGGGTAATCGGTTGAATTCAAATAGGCCTCCCGGTGTCCGGAAAGCGGTTTTTGGTTTAGATTCGTCATCGAGGGGTAATTGCCAAAATCCCGAAAGCAAATCGAGCGTCGAAAAAAACTGTGCTCCCGCCAAGGCATCCAGAGACTCATCCATCCTGGGGAGCGGATACGCATCGGCCATTGAGATTTTGTTTAGGCGGCGGAAATCGACACAGAACCGCAAGGACCCATCCTGTTTTTTAACCAAGACGATAGGAGCACCCCACGGACTGGAAGAGGGCGCAATGACGTCGGCCGCCAACATGTCATTAACTGCCGACTGCACATGCTCCTTCTCGGCTGGACTGAGCCGGAAGGGATTCTGTCGAATAGGGGCCGCGTCCCCAGTAGCTATGTGGTGGCGCAACAGGTCTGTGCAGCCAATATCATACTTGTGCCTGCTAAACACGTCAGCAAACTCGAGTAGCAAGCCACTCAATGCACCCGACTGCACACTGGACAAGTTACTGGACCCGGCACACAATGAGTCCAACCACTCCGTCCCCTCCTCACTATGAGAATGCGTATCGGCACTCGAATCGGCGTGAGCAACGAGCTGTTCCTCGACGGGTAGCGGCGCGGCGTGAGCCAGCACCGTTCCCTGCGTAATCACGGCCGGCCGCGACCCGGTATTCAGGACCATAACGAACGGCTCACTGTCCCCCCTCACCATGGTCTGGGCCACCGCTAAGTCGAGGCCCCCTTTAGCTCTGTTAGACGGCCCCAACAGAACTCCCTGTGCCCCCGCATCTGCCCCGAGGGGTTTCCTCAACCGAAGGGGTACCAACATTTGCGAACCCGGGGGCACCCGTACAGTCTGGGTTGCCAGCGCCTGCACCGTCGCATAAACTGTGCGTATCTTAGTAGGACTCTTCAAAAACTCAACCCGCCGTCCCGACGGAAGCTCAATGCAGGCCTGGTCTATGAGAATTTTGATGGGCATTTTAGACAGAAAGTCCGTGCCTAGTAAACAAGGAACGGCCAACGAAGATGATACAAAAATAGGACCCGCCAATTTTATATCGCCAATACAAATAGTCGCCCGAATCTGGCCGATGATTCCCAAAGATCCCCCGTTTGCCGCGTAAAACGGTACGTCCACCGGCAGAAGGGGTCGACATTGGACGGGAAGAATGTTATAAATAAGGTCCGAAATGATAGTGGCCGACGCACCCGTGTCCACAAGCACCCGGACCTCAACCCCGTCAATGTACCCCGTTACCACGGACGACCCGGCCGACGCAGCCACTATCCTGTGGGCCAATTCGGACCATTCGACTGCTTTCGGGCCGTGTACGGACCCCTCTCGCCGAACCGAACCCCCGGTGCCCATACGCGGTCCCCCCACCGCTAAGCGGCGACCCGAACGTGCCGTGCATCTGGACCGAACGTGTGAGGTGCCGCGACTTGCCGGGTTCAGCTGGGATGTCTTTAGGCCCTGGTCGTCGTCCGGACGTGGTCCCGCGGTATGCTGACGTGGGGCCCGGCACCCGGACGCGACGTGGCCCCGAAGGCCGCAGTTGTAGCAGACGACGAGGGACGTCGTAGGTTTCGGTTGCTCCAGCTTGCGGTGTGAACGTGTGGGCGAACGACCTCCCGTTCTCCACTCCCCCAGTCTTGAAACGGCGAAGGCCTCCTCCCGCGGCACAGCAGGCTGAGGGCCGATGATCGTGGCGGCCGGTGCCCCGTTCCCCACCGATGCGCAGACGACCGTCGGCTTTCGCTTTAGGACTTCGTAAGCATGAATACTTGTGGCAATCCCCAGAGAGCAAATGTCCATCTCGTCCGCCGTATTAATGGGAACTCCCAATCCGTGAGCCAACGCCAGCAGCTGCCAGGGCGAGCAGCGCCGTGCGATAGGCGAGCGTTGTTTCTCCAACCACCTTCCGCCGATCGTAGAACTGGTGGCGACAGGTCGAGGGTGGCCCGAACACCTTGGCCATCAGGTGTAGCGCGGCCTGGAGCGTTGAGCGGGACGACCTCGGGGCCGATGTGAAGGCTGCAAGCGCGTCGTCGTCGAGCATCGCTGGCAGCGCGCGCAGGGCAGTGGTGTCGGACCACCCCGACATTTCTTGATGCGCGACGAACCGTCGCTGGAAGGCTCCCCAGTCGCCCCCGTCCGCCTTGAACACCGACAGCGCGGGCAATCGTTGCTGGAGGACTCGATCGCCGTCGTCGTCGTTGGAACGATTTTCCCGCGCGCCGCTGTGGTTGTAGAAGATGTCGGCTCCGTCTGCAGGCGCATAATGGAGATCTCCGGCGCGCGCCGATGACGCGGGCTGCGCTGTGTGGAGATCTCTGGCCACGTGGTGTCCGCGCTTCCCGCCAAGCGGTGGCGGGCCCTCAAAAATGGCGCCAACTCCAAAACTTTTGGCGCGAAACGCCGTCTGGCGGGATCCCTCCAGCCGCGCCGCCTCCTCCAACCCCGCAGCCGTCCCTCCGCCCGCTGGAACGGAGATTTCCGCCAAAATCGCAGCGGCGGCGAGCAGCAACTCCGCCAGGCGGGAGTGTGCGTCCTGCAGGCTGGTGTCGGAGGCAAGCGGAGCATCGGCCATTTCTGTGAAGTGCTGCATCAAAGGCAACTCCTCGTCCTCTCCTCCCGAGGGTGGTGTCCCCGGTACGCCATCGTCTCCCCGGTCTTGCACGTGGGAACGAGAAGTCTTCCTTGTGTCCATTCTCCTTGAAGACAGGTTTTACTTCTGACGCCAGTTGTAAAGTAGTAACTCGGCAGGAGACGACTTCACGGGTAGCACACTCTTTATTTTCACCAACTTGTAGTTACACGGATGACTAACACCCTACTTCGTTACACGGGTGACTAACACCCCACTTAGCTACTCGGGTGACTAACACCCACTTAGCTACATGGGTGACTAACATCCACTCAGCTACATGGGTGACTAACACCCACTCAGCTACACGGGTGACCAACACCCACTCAGCTACTCGGGTGACTAACACCCACTCAGCTATACTGACACGGGCTCTTACGCCCCGTAGCCTTCCGGGACACACCCAGCCGGGGTGCCCGTCTCGGCTCTGGGTACCACCGTCCCGACCCACACGGGCGTCGGACTACGGTCCCCCAGTCTCGGCTCCGAGCCGCACAGGGCCCCGGTCCTCACAAGGACGGCGGGACTAGGGGTCTCGGGCCACTACCTCCTCCACCCCGTCTTCGGTCTTCAACTGGTTAACACTGACCACGAGTGCTCTCGCGCGTCTCCCTTTATACCCCTCCTGCGGACGTCGCTGAGAGCACCCACTTATCTGACCAATCACTGCGCACTCGCTACGATCCTCTTTTCCCAGCTTGTGTCAGCGCGCCTTACCACCGGCGCGCGCGTCCATACCACGCCCACATCGCGTGCCCAACCCCGCGCCCCGTGATCCATCACTGTCGGCGCACGTCAATACCACCACTACATATGGATCTCTGTGTGAGGCTATGGGTCTCTGTGCATGTCTATCGGTCGCTGTGAGTATGGGGTCGCTGTGTGAGTCTGAGTGTCTGTAGGAATGTATGGGTCTCTGTTGGGGTCTATGGGTTTCTGGGTATGGTTGTTTGTGCGAGTCTTACATGCACAAATTTAACTTAAAATGGCCATTGAGGGTTTGCGGAATCCAAGTTGAATATTAAGTTCCCTGCAGTGCAAGCCAGCTCTCTAGTCGTGTCATCAAACAGCCCCCTTAATTCTTTATAATAATAAAATAGACTTAGTCCAGGAAATCCACACTGAGTCACAGTCGGGTCCTGAATTGTTTTTTTTTAAGTTTTCGACGAATGAATGATGAATTCTTACACAAGTGGGGGAAACCGGAGCACCTGGAGAAAACCCACGCATACGAGGGGCAGCACTTTAAACCGTACAGGCAAAAATGGCGATTATCCCACTTTCTGTACTGCCTTCTCCTGGCCAGCCAGCCAGGAGAAGGCACCTCGATGCCCACGGGAAGGGGGTTTCACAACATTCACTGTGTGATCCACTCACCCTTGCTGCCTTGCACTGCTGGATTACAGGCTTGCAACACCACCGCCTGGCGAATAATAGTAATAATTAAAAGTTTTATAGCGCGCACAAGAACGACTCGGAGGCATGAGGAACCACAGCCGTGCAGGAAGGAAGCCACGTGGTGAGCCAGTACCAACAATTGTCCAAGCTCTGCGGTCCTCTATGGAGGCATTATGCGCTAATTAATGACGAGTGTTTATACCAGTGGGGGAAACCGGAGTACCCGGAGAAAACCCATGCGTGCGAGGGTGAAACACTCTATCCCTGTACAGGTGAAGATGGCGATTAGTCTACTTGCTCTACTGCCTTCTCCTGGCGAGTCAGGTTATGGCACCTCGACACCCACGGGAAGGTGATTTGCCAACATCATTGTGCGGTGATTCACCAACCCTCGCTACCTTCCACAGTGCTGGATTAGAGACGTGCGCTACCAACACGAGGCGAATGATAACAATAATAATAACTTTCTACTTCTAACTTGATAACAATAGGCGAAAAATAACAACAGGCAAATGATAACGACAGGTGAATGAGAACAGTCATTATCATTTCCACTTAGAACTTGATAACAATAATTATTTCTACTTTTAACGAAATAACAATTATTTCTACTTATAACGTGATTACAACAATAATAACTATTTTTACTTTCAACTTAATAACAGGCGAATGATAACAGGCAAATGATAAAAACAGGCACCACATCTACGCTTCTATATAAGGAACGAAACAGGTGAATGTCTCCACAAATCTGGCTGTTGCCTGATGAAGCTAGTTGTAATTACTGGCGAAACGTCGTACTCAGATTGTAAATGTTGTGGCTTGACTCTCCAACACACCGTGTGCTGTACTAGTTACAAATTGGCATGTTCTGCGTACGTGACAACCCTTACTAGTTGGCTGTGTCGGGTGGTGGTGGGTTTTAACGACACATTTATATATTTACGCGATCTAACCCAAAAAAGAAACCTCTATTATGGATGATATTGGTCGCGAAAGTCTACGTGTTCAACAAACCCGAAGGAATCAGAGGAAAATCGACGTGACCACGGGAGAAGATGCAAATTCCAAATATACAGACATCAGGGTTGGGGTCAAACCTACGAATTCCAATATACCAGTTTAACACGTCGTCTTTCGCGAGGGAGTTTGCATCTCGCCACTGTGGCGCCTCACTATCTGACTCACCCAACCACTAAACTACGAAAGCCACCCACACACTCACTCATCCACTCACCGTGCCACCCACTCAACCGCTAACTCACTTGCTCATGCACACACACAGCCACTCAAGAACATACCTGTGCACCCACCTACACACCCACTCATTAACTCAACGACCCACCTACCAACCCACTCACTCACTCACTCTAGACTCCACTCACCCACCCACTCACCTATTCACTCCCCCACTCACACACCCACCCATCCACCCACCCACTCTCTAACTCAAACACTCACCCACCAACCCAACCACCCACTCAATCAATCACCCATCAACCACTCACCCACCCAATAAACGAAAACTGAACTATTTCTCATTGTACCAGCTAAGGCCCACAGAGCTATATAGATCTTTTTCAAAAGCGACCTTGTTACAAATTACAGGTAAACAAAGTGACTTACCACTTACACATGCATTGCAGCCAAATCCTCTGAATGCAAGTTTATTCTCAATGCAGAGGGAAAACTCAGTGCACCTGGAAAAAAATCCACACGACCACGAGGAGAACAAGCACAATCAAATATACTTGCGACAGGGTTGGGATCGAATCGACAACCTCCTGTATACACTAGG
Source organism: Lethenteron reissneri (assembly GCF_015708825.2). Taxonomy (NCBI): domain Eukaryota; kingdom Metazoa; phylum Chordata; class Hyperoartia; order Petromyzontiformes; family Petromyzontidae; genus Lethenteron; species Lethenteron reissneri. Next base: position 11,248,494 of record NC_083847.1, read on the forward strand.
TGAGGAAGTTACCATCTCACCCCCGTGGCACCCCATTCTCTGACTCACTCACTCAAACACCCACCCATTCACCTATTCACGCACACCACTTACTCAAATACCCACCCTCTCACTCAATAACCCATCCACTCACTCATGAACCCACTGAAGCACTCACCCATACAAAAACCCACTCACCCACTCACTCACCGACTCACTCACCCATGAAATCGCACACCCATCTTCTCAACCACTCAGCCAGCCACCCACTCAATCTCATACCCACTAACCCTCTCACTTCCTCACCAACCTACCAACCCACCAGCGACGAGGCAGAGCCTCACCTGTCATACTCCAATGACAATAGTTGTTATGAAAAGTAAAAAAAAGAGAATAATAAAATAAAAATTAAGATTTTTCCACTGATCTGTGTTATAAATGTCATTTCTGTACGATTCCAATAATTTTTATAGTCAAAATCGCCAAATTTGCGGAGCTCCGCTGCAAATACAGGAAGAGACGAGAGTTGAGGCAGCGACGAGCTCAGCCTCCCCTGATTACGCAACCCCTCAGTAACTGGATGGAGCGCGGGCAATAAGCGCGTGCCTGTTACTATCTCAGTATGTATTTAGGTTCTAGATTTGAAGGTTTCGTGACTGCAAGGATTCATACTCTTAGTTCTTTCGGTAAAGTCACGTGGGTAAAATTAATAAAATAAAACAATCAGACGCCATCCAGACATCCACCCTGCGTCCTTCCCTGTGGAAGAGGTATGTGGATGACACTTTCGTCATTTGGCCACATGGCCTCCCAGCATTGAACCACTTCTTGGACCACATCAATTCCAGACATCCATCGATCAGATTCACCATGGAAGTGGAGAAAGATGGCAAACTACCATTCTTAGATATTCTGTTTGAGAGGAGACCTGACGAATCCTTGGGACATTCTGTTTACAGGAAAGCCACCCACACAGATTCCTACTTGAAACCGGATTCTCACCACCACCCATCTCAAAAGAATTCTCTCATCAAAACGCTATACCACAGAGCTCATGGCATTTCTGACCAACACCACCTGGCCAGTGAATTGAGACATGTACATCGGGCCCTCAGGATGAACGGATACTCTGACCGCACCATCCGCCAAGCTGTTTCTCCCACCATACAGAAACAGCCACATGAAACTCCGATCAAAACTGTCACGTTACCATACATAGCAGGCATGACCAAAAAGATCTCCAAAATTCTAAAAAACATAAGATCCAAGTCCGATTCAGTACAGTACATAAAATCCGTGATCTAATTCCATCTGTGAAGGATGTCATCCCTGACTTGCAATACCCTGGAGTCTATAAACTGAGTTGCAGCTGTGGTGACTGTTACATTGGGGAAACGAAACGTCATGTCTCTGATCGTGTCCGCGAGCACAAGTCAGATTTGAAACACGGCAAAATTGAGTCGTCCGCCGTTGCCGATCATTGCTACAACTCGGTGGGCTCTCATGACATTGTTTTCTCCGAGACTAAGGTGCTCTGCAAGCCTTCTGGCTACCATCAAAGGTTTGTACACGAAGCCATTCAGATATACAAACACAGACATAATTTCAACCGTGATGATGGGTACAAACTTAGTAATCATTGGAAAGATGTTATCAACCATGCAAAAAAGATTTAATTACACATTTTTGGACCATCTTATCTGACAGGCACTATTTTACTTCACCGAGTGTTAACATCCCTAACGTTTAACAGTACTCTTTATTGTCAGCCAACACTGGTATAAACATGGGCATTTCCGCTCCTTTTCTATTATGTACATCCACAGTTACTTGCGCAACACGTCCCTGACCACGAGTCCATTCATCCCACAGTGACTTGCCACAAACAGCAAAACCAAGAGCGGCTTCATCGTATCTAATTCATTTACCCACCCAGCAGTATAACAAAAGCAGAAATTGGCCATTTCACAACTCTTCCTCCCCCGCTGCCCTTCCTGGCTCCTCCCCCCTTAACCACTATATAAGGTACAGATAGTTTGCTGTGACGGTTTCACCTGAAGACGGAAGCTTGTGTTGCCTCCGAAACGTCGTGATTTTTATTGTTTTATTTTTATTAATTTTACCCACGTGACTTTACCGAAAGAACTAAGAGTATAAAGATATTTAGGCTCGCTGGTCTCGTCATGAAACTGCAATGAAAAAGCACCAGGGGAGGCAGCCATCACATTTGCCTCACTGAGGGGGATGCGTCTAACACGCCCCCCTCCGTGAGGCCACGTCCCCCTCAGTGTGTGAATCTGGCTCTGACACAAGCCAGTGCCTCCCCAGCCATTGACCTCACCACACGTCACTGCAACCCACCCACCTATCTACTCACTCAACCACCCACCCAGTCGATCATCCACCCACTAACACTCACCCACCCAACAACTCACTAACCTACCCAGCACTCACTCACCGAGCCAGTCAATCTCTAACCCACCAACTCACTTTTAAACTGACTCTCTCAACTACAACTCACCCAGTCACTAACCCACTCACTCAATTTATAACCCACCCACTACCCACGTAACCTCCTACCCACACACTCACTCATCCACAAACCCACTCACCACCTCACTCATCCATCCACTCACATACTCACCCAGCCACTCACCTACTCACCCAGTCACATACACATCCACTCACCATGCCACCCACTCAATTTCTAACCCACCCACTCGCCCAACCACTCCCTCAGCAACTCACCCACTAACCACGTAATTATTCACCCACCCACCCATCACTCAACCACCCAATAATTCAACCACCAAAACATTCCACCACCCACTAACTCAACCACCCACTACCACCCACTAACTCAACCACCGAGCCACTCACACTCACCCACTCACCCACCCACCCACGCACTCACCTGCCCACTCACCAACACACTAAACTAAATCTAAATTGTGGTTATTTTACCAGGTAAGGCCGACAAAGCTAAACATATTTTTCAGAAATTACCTGGTTAAAAATTATAGGTCAACGAAGTGGCTTATGACATGTATTGCATCCAAATCCTATAAATGCTTGTTGATTTTAAATGTGGAGGGAAATATACAGGTGTCAGGGTCAGGATCAAACCCACAACCTTCTGCATACCAGGCGAGGTAGTTAACATCTCGCCACCATGGCGCCCCACTGTCTGACTCTCCCACCCACTAACCCACACACTCACCCACTCATTCAATCACCCACTCACTCACTCAACTACTGAGCCATTCATACACTGACCCACTCACTAAGCCACCCACTCAATTTCTAACTCACACTCATGCACCCAACCACTCACTCACTCAGCGACTCACCTACGACGCATCAACCCATCCACTCACTCATCCACCCACGCACCCACCCACGCACGCACGCACCCACTCATCCACACAATAAACAAATATTTAATTGTTTTTCATTTTACTGGGTAAGGCCCTGAGCTATAGATCTTTGTCGGAAGCCACCTCAGCACAAATGACAGTTCAATTAAGTGGCTTTTCACGTAGAATGTTATTGCAACCAAATTATATAAATGCATGTTCACATGTGGAGGGACAACCTGGAGAAAATTCCACACGACCACGGGGAGAACATAGAAACTCCAAATATCCAAGCGGAAGGGCTGGGATAAAATCCACAACCTCCTGTATACTAGGCGAGGTAGTTAACATCTCGGCACCATGGTGCCTCACTCTCCGATTCACCCACCCACTAACACACGAACTCTCCTCCCATATTCACACACCCATCTACCCAAAAACTCAACCACCCACACATTCACGCAACAATCCACTCACCCACCCACTCACTTTATTCACCCACCCACTAAACCATGCACCTGTCCACTCACCTATTCATCCACCCACTCACACACCCATTAAGCAACCCACCCACTTACCCTGCCACCCACTCAATCTCTAACCGACTCACTCACCCAGCCACGCAATCTCGAACCCACCAATTCACTAATCCTCTCACCAACTCACCAACCCACCTCTCACCCACTCCCACACCCACTCACGCGCTGACCCACCCACTCACTCACCTCAACCATTCACAAACCCACCCACTCACTCATTCACCCAACCACCCACCCACCACCCACTCAATCTCTAAACCCATTCACCCACCCACCCACCCACTCAGCCACCCACTAACTCTCCCAATCAATCTCTAACCCACTCACCTACCCACCCACCCACCCACTCACCCAACCACTCGTCTATTCACTCCGAAACAACACACCCACTCACGTCACCCATGGCTTACCCTATCACCCACAATCTCTAACACACTCACAGACCCACCCAGTTAATCACCCACTCTATATGTAGTCCTTACCTCTTCTGGTAATGTGAGATATTCTTTTACCAGGTAAGGCCCACTGAGCTATAAAGATTATTTTCAGAAGCATCCTCGCCACAAATGATGGTTCAACAAAGTCGCTGTATACATTTATTGCACCCAATTCCTCTTATTACATGTTTCTAAATGTGGAGTGAAATATACAGGCGTCAGGGTCGGGATCGAACCCACAACATTCTGTATAGTAGGCAAGGTAGTTAACATCTTGCCACCGTGGCGCTCAATTCTTTGACTCACCCACTCAACTACTAAAGCCACCCACTAACCGACTCACAAACCCACTCACCCTGCCACGCACTCAATTTATAACCCACTCACTAAACCACTCATCCACGTACCCACCTACACATGCACTCACCAACTCACTCACCCAACAACCCACCCACCCACTCACTGACCAACTCACGCACCAACCCAACCACTCACACTATGACCTACTCCATATCTAACCCAACAACTCACTCACCCAGCACCTCACCTACTAACCTAACCACCCACCAACTCACTCACCCACCTACGCACTCAAATACCCACTCACCTAACTGTAAACTAAATTTTGTTTTTTACAAGGCAAGGCCCACAGAGCTATACAGATCTTATTCAGAAGCAACGTGGCCACAAAAAACCCAGAGGTCTCGGAGAAAAATCCATGAACCACGAGGACAACATGCAAACTCCAAATATACAGACATCAAGATCGAGACCGAACCCACAACCTCCTTTACAAAAGGTAAGGTAGTTAACATCTCGCCACCATGGGGCTCCACTCTCTGACTCGCAGCCACCCACTAACCTACCCATTCAGCCACATACCCATTCAGCCACATACCCATTCAGCCACATACCCATTCAGCCACATACCCATTCAGCCACATACCCATTCAGCCACATACCCATTCAGCCACATACCCATTCAGCCACATACCCATTCAGCCACATACCCATTCAGCCACATACCCATTCAGCCACATACCCATTCAGCCACATACCCATTCAGCCACATACCCACTCAGCCACATACCCACTCAGCCACATACCCACTCAGCCACATACCCATTCAGCCACATACCCATTCAGCCACACCCCCATTCAGCCACATACCCATTCAGCCACATACCCACTCAGCCACATACCTACTCAGCCACATACCCATTCAGCCACATACCCATTCAGCCACATACACACTCAGCCACATACCCATTCAGCCACATACCCATTCAGCCACATACCCACTCAGCCACATACCCACACAGCCACATACCCACTCAGCCACATACCCACTCAGCCACATACCCACTCAGCCACATACCCATTCAGCCACATACCCATTCAGCCACATACCCACTCAGCCACATACCCATTCAGCCACATACCATTCAGCCACATACCCATTCAGCCACATACCCATTCAGCCACATACCCACTCAGCCACATACCCACTCAGCCACATACCCACTCAGCCACATACCCATTCAGCCACATACCCACTCACTCAGCCACATACCCATTCAGCCACATACCCACTCACTCAGCCACATACCCACTCACTCAGCCACATACCCATTCAGCCACATACCCATTCAGCCACATACCCATTCAGCCACATACCCATTCAGCCACATACCCATTCAGCCACATACCCATTCAGCCACATACCCATTCAGCCACATACCCACTCAGCCACATACACACTCAGCCACATACCCATTCAGCCACATACCCATTCAGCCACATACCCATTCAGCCACATACCCACTCAGCCACATACCCACTCAGCCACATACCCACTCAGCCACATACCCACTCAGCCACATACCCATTCAGCCACATACCCACTCAGCCACATACCCATTCAGCCACATACCCACTCAGCCACATACCCACTCAGCCACATACCCACTCAGCCACATACCCACTCAGCCACATACCCACTCAGCCACATACCCATTCAGCCACATACCCACTCAGCCACATACCCACTCAGCCACATACCCACTCAGCCACATACCCATTCACTCAGCCACATACCCATTCACTCAGCCACATACCCATTCACTCAGCCACATACCCACTCAGCCACATACCCATTCAGCCACATACCCACTCAGCCACATACCCACTCAGCCACATACCCACTCAGCCACATACCCATTCAGCCACATACCCACTTACTCAGCCACATACCCATTCAGCCACATACCCATTCAGCCACATACCCATTCAGCCACATACCCATTCAGCCACATACCCACTCAGCCACATACCCACTCAGCCACATACCCATTCAGCCACATACCCATTCAGCCACATACCCACTCAGCCACATACCCATTCAGCCACATACCCATTCAGCCACATACCCATTCAGCCACATACCCATTCAGCCACATACCCACTCAGCCACATACCCACTCAGCCACATACCCACTCAGCCACATACCCACTCAGCCACATACCCACTTAGCCACATACCCATTCAGCCACATACCCATTCAGCCACATACCCATTCAGCCACATACCCATTCAGCCACATACCCATTCAGCCACATACCCACTCAAAGACCCACACACCTTGCTAACCACTTACCTACGCACCCACCTACACACCCACTCACTGACTCACTCACTCAACAATTCATTCACCCATCCACTCACCATTTCACTCCCCCAATCATACACCCACCCATCCACCCACTCCATCTCTAACTCACACACTCACCAGTCCACCCACTCACCCAGCCACTTACCTACTCACCCACTCACCCTGCCACCTACTCGACCTGCAACAGACCTACCGACCCAACGAGGCACCTACCCCCTAAACTAAACTACTTTTTATTTCCCCAGGTAAGGCCCATTGAGCTATATAGATCCTTTTCAGAATAGACCTGTGAACAAATTATAGATAAACGAAGTGGCTTATCACATAGACATTTATTGCAGCCAAATCTTCTAAACGCATGTTGATTCTAAATGCAGAGGGGAAAACCCGGAGGACCTGCAGCAAAATCCACGTGACCATGTGTAGAACATGCAAACTCCAAATATACAGGCGACAGGGTCAGGATCGAATCCACAACCTCCTGTATACCAGGCGAGGCAGTGCACGTCTCACCACCTTGGCGCCTCACTCTCTGACTCACCCATCCAATCACTCACACGCTAACGTACCCACTCAACCTCCCACATCAACTCACCCACCCACTCGCTGACCCCACTCAGTCAACAACTCACCCACCCACCCAACCACTCACTCCGTTAACCACTTTCTCACCGACCCACTCACCCTACGAACACTCACCAAGCTACACACTCACCTACCAACACACCCATTCACTCACTTGCTCACCCACCCACTTACTCACCCAACCACTCACTGACCAACTCACCCACCCACAAACTCACGAACAAAAAAGACACCCACTCAACCCATCGCTCACCAAACCCCTCACTCACCCACTTACTGAATCACCCACCCACGCACTCACCGACCCACCAACTCACTTCACCCACCCAATACTCCCTCACCGAGCCACTCAATCTCTAACCCACCCACTCACCCAACCACCCACTCACCCAACCACACACTCAATCTCTAAACCACACACAAACCCTACTACTGACTCAATCTCTTAACCAAAGCTCACAAACCCACCCATCCACTCACTCACCCAGTGACTAACCCACTCACTCGATTTCTAACCCATCCATTCACGCACTACCCACCTAACCTCCTACCCACACACACTCACCCACCCACACATCCATGCACCCACACACTCACCCACTCACTCAACCATCCACTCACTAACTCACCCAGCCGTGCACCTACTCACTCACCCACTTTCAGATCCACTCACCCTGCCACCTACTCAATTTATAACCCACCCACCCACCCAGCCAACCACCCGCCGACTCCCTCAGCCACTCAGCCACTCACCCACTACCCACGTAATTATTGACCCACCCACTAATTTAATCACCTACTAACGTAACCACCCACTAACTCAACCACTAAGTTACTCGAACTTACCCATTCACCAAGCCACCCACTAAATCTCAAACCCACACTGATGCACTCACCCACCCGCCCACTCACCAACACCCTTAACTAAATCTAAAAAAAAAAATCCCCAGGTAAGGCCCGCTGAGCTATATAGGTTGTTTTTAGAAGCAGGGTTTGGATCGAACCTACGAACTTAAAAATACCAGGCAAGATAGTTAACAATTTGCCAACATGGCACTCCACTCTCTGACTCTCCCACCCACGATAACACACACTCAAACACCCACCCACTAACTCAACCATCCATTCATTCAACCACCGAGCCAAGCACACACTCACCCACTCACCAAGCCACCCACTCAATCTCTAGCCCACACTCACTCACCCAGACACTGACCAACTACCCATCAAACATCGCACTCACTCATCCACTCACCCACCCAGCCACTCATCTGCACACTAAATGTAAATTACGCTTTTTTATTTTACCAGGTAAGGCACTCAGCTATATAGATATTTTTCAAAAACCATTTGACCACAAATATTCAACTCAATTAAGTGGCTTTTCACGTATAAAGTTATAGCAGCCAAATTTTATAATTGCATCTTTTTAAATGTGGAGGGAGAACCCGGAGCACCTGGAGAAAATTCCACGCGACCATGGGGAGAACATGCAAATATACAGGTGTCAGGGTCGGGATCGACCTCACAACCTCTTGTATAAAAGGCGAGGTAGTTAACAGCTCGCCACCACGGCACTCCACCAACTCACCCATTCAAAACCACCCACCAACCCACTCACAAACCCACTCACCCTGCCACCCACTCAATCTCTAATCCACTCACTCAACAATTTACTCACCCACTCACCTACTCAACCAATCACACCCCCACTCACACACCCACCCATTCACCCACTCAATCTCTAACCTACCCACCAAATCACTCAATAACCCACCTACCCACTCACCCACCCACCCACCCAATAAACAAAATTTTAAAAAAAATGTATTTTACCAGAAAAGGTTCAGATCAGAGGTACGGGTACCCGTTCCCTACCCGTACCCGTACCCTACCCGAAACGAGTGACAAACGGTTACTCACCAGTGACTCACGGCCTATCCGTACCCGTACCCGGCCGCCCAGGGTCGCAAACGGCTACCCGTACCGTACCCGGCCGGGTACGGGTAGCCAGGTATCGGGTAGGGTACGGGTATCGGGTACCCGGTTGCGACCTCTGGTTCAGATAACTAAATTAATATTTTTCAGAAGTGACCTGGTTACAAATGATAGGTTAACGAAGTGGATTATCATGGAGACATTTATTGCAGCCACATCCTCTAAATGAATGTTGATTTTAAATATGGAGAGAAAACCTGGAGGACCCGGAGAAAAATCCACACGACCACAGGGAGAACATGCCAACTCCAAATATACAGGTGCAAGGGATGGGATCAAATTCACAAACTCCTGTATACTAGGTGAGGTAGTTAACATCTCGCCACCGTGGTGCCCCACTCTTTGACTCACCCACCCACCCAATCACACACTAACAACTCACCTGCTCAACCTTCGATATTCACTCACCCACCCACTAACTGACTCACCCACCCACCCACTCACCCAACAATCTACTCACCCGCCCACTAACCTATTCACTCAACCCCTCACTCACCCACTCCCCCACACAATATCGCACTGACCTACCCACGCACTCACTCACACAGTCACTCACTAATTCACCCACCCACCACCCACTCACCTATTCACCCACCTACTCAACCATCCACTCATGCTCCCATACACTCACTTACTTATCCAAGCACTCACCTACTCACCCACCGACTTACTCACCCATTAAGCCACTCACCCACTCACCCTCCCAATCACCTAGTTACCCACTCAATCTCTAACCCATCAATTTTCTCATCCACTCACCAATCCACCTCTCACCCACTCCCTCACCTAATCAATCACTTCTAACCATTCACTCACCCACCCACCCACTAATTCACACAATCACCCACCACCTACTCAATCTCTAACCCACACCCACCTACTCACTCACCCAACGACTCGCTCAACAATCCACTCCTCCACACACTCATCTATTCACTCACATTCAACACACCCACTTCTCTAACACACTCACTCACCTACTCCCTCAACCACTGACCCACCCACTCACCCACCGACTCACCCACCGACTCATCCACTAACTCACTCACAGACCCACTCAGTTAATCACTGTGTAGTCCTCACCTCTTCCAGTATTGTGAGATATTCTTCCTCCCAGCGGTATCTTCACGACAACGCCCTGGGGGGTGGGCAAGCCTCTCAACGAGTCGGGCGAGCGGGGCAACAGCTTGGTCATGTTGGGTTCATAGCGCAGTGCGGCACACGCATACACACAAGCAGACCACACACATATGAACACAATAACAACAGTGGGAGCCACTTACGCGATAGGGATGGGCCGCATGGTCCACTCCAGCTCGATGTACGGCTTGCCCGGATACAATGTTAACTACCTCGTCTGGTATACAGGAGATTGTCGGTTAGATCCCAACCCTGACACCTGTGTATTTGGAGTTTGCATGTTCTCTCCGTGGTCAAGTGGATTTTTATTCTGGTCCTCTGGATTTTCCCTACACATTTAGAAACAGGCGTTTAGAGTAGTTGGCTGCTATAAATTTCCACATAAGGCACGTTGTTGACCTATCATTTGTGGCCAGGTCACTTCTAAAAAAAGAGTTATGTTACTCAGTAAGATGGTTGAGACACAGGTGATGAGCCTGTGTGTAAGGGGTTGAGTGAGTGAGTGGTTGAATTAATGATTGAGTGACTGAATGGTTGAGTGAGTGGCTGAGTGAGTGAGTGAGTGAATGGTTGAGTGAGTGGCTGAATGAGTGATTTATGGAGCGATTGGTTCAGTGAGCGAGCGGGTGGTTGAGTGAGCGAGTGAGTGGTTCAGTGAGTGAGTGGTTGAATGAGTATTTGAATGAGTGAGTGTTTGAACCAATGAGTGAGTGTTTGAGCGCATGAGTGTGTGGTTGAGTGAGTGGTTGAGTTAATGACTGAGTGAGTGATTGATTGAGTGGTTGAGTAAGTGGATGGTTGAGTGAATGGTTGAGTGAGTGGTTGAGTGAGTGAGTAGTTGAGTGAGTGAGTGATTTAAGTTAGTAGATGAGTGAGTGAGTGGTTGTATGAGTGGCTGAGTGAGTGAGTGGATGAGTGAGTGGCTGGCACGTACCTTGGCTGCGTTGTCCAGAGTGTCCCGCTGGTGCCGCCCCACTGTGTTGCTGCACTCCGCCAGGGTGAGAGCGGCGGTGCCGCGCCCGCAGCTGCTCCAGCGACTACGCCATCTTGCCCAGCCCCTCCTGGCGAGCACGCAGCATGCCCTGGAGCTCCCATCACATGGTGCTGGCAATCTGAGACATCCGCCTGTAGCAGATACACAGAAGTAGAGATACGGGAATGGATTAGGCGGACCCGGGTGACGAGTTCACTACTTCGCCCGGTATACAGGAGGTTGTAGGTTTGATCCAAACCCTGATGCTTACATATTCAATTCTGCTCGTCCAGGCAGGGAGAATCAAATCACATTTATTCGATGCGATGTTTCTCATGGGATATAATATGCGACATTTGGACCCCAAACCGAGAGGATTCTGGGATGTTTGTGGTTTTTTGGCAAAAACTCTGGAAGGAAATGTCGCAGACCTATCAAGGTGGGACTCGTACTGCTCGCCTCGTCGAGTCATCCAAATATATGAGTGGTTAAGCTGTGGGAAGTGGAATGGACGAGCGACCAATAAAACAATATGTATTATGGGGATTAATGTTTTTTGCTATTCACAAAATAAAACAAAAGCAGCCATGCAAATATCTGAATTAACACAGCACAGGAAAACCAGTTGCACCATTCAATTCCGCTCGTCCAGGCGGGGAGAATCCAATCACATTTATTCAATGCAATGTTTCTCATGGGATATATTAAGCGACAACATTTGGACCCCAAACCGAGAGGATTCTGGGATGTTTGTGGTTTTTTGGCAATAGCTCTGGAAATAAATTTCGCAGACCCATCAAGGTGGGACTCGTCCAGCGACATAATGGTTGAGTGACTGGTTGAATGAATTCGGGAATGGTTGAATGAGTGAGTGGTTGAGTGAGTGGTTCAGTCAGTTAGTGGTTGAGGGAGTGAGTGGCTGAGTGAGCGAGTGGTTGAGTGATTGAGATAGAGTGACTGAGCGGCTGAGCGGTTAAGTTAGTGAGTCGTTGAGTGAGTGTAGCTGATTGAGTGAATGGTTGAGAGAGTTAAAGAGTGATGGTTGAGTGGTTTAGTAAGTGATTAAGTGAGTGAGTGGTTGAGTGAGTAAGTAGCTTCGTGAGTAAGTAGCTTCGTGAGTGCGCGGCTGAGTGGTTGAGTGTGTGGCTGAGTGAGTGGCTAAATGAGTAAGTGGCTGAGTGAAAGGGTGAGTGGCTGAGTGAAGGAGTGAGTGGCTGAGTGAGTGAGAAAGTAATTGGTTGAGTGGTTGAGTAAGTCATTAAGTGAGTGAGTGGTTGCTCTAGTGAGTGGTTAAGTGAATGGTTAAGTGAGTGGTTAAGTGAGTGGTTAAGTGAGTCCCCAAGCCGAGAGGATTCTGGTGAGTCGTTGAGTGAGTGGTTTGGTGAGGGGTTGAGTGAAAGGTTGAGTGAGGGATTGAGTGAGTGAGTGGTAGAGTTAGTCGTTGAGCGAGTGGTTGGGTGAGTGGTTGAGTGAGCGAGTGCTTGAGTGAGCAAGTGAGTGGTTGAGTGAGCAAGTGAGTGGTTGAGTGAGCAAGCGAGTGGTTGAGTGAGTGAATGGTTGAGTGAGCGAGCGGTTGAATGAGCGAGTGGTTTAGTGAGCGAGTGGTTGAGTGACTGAGTGAGTGACTGAGTGAGTGAGTGGCTGAGTGAGTGGCTGAGTGAGTGAATGGTTGAGTGAGTGAGAGCGTGATGGTTGAGTGATTGAGTGAGTGGGTGGTTGAATGATTGGTTGAGTGGTTGAGTTAATTATTGAGTGAGTGGTTGAGTGAGTGAATATCTGAGTGAGTGAGTGGCTGAGTAGTTGAGTGAGTGTGTGGCTGAGTGAGTTTGTGGCTGAGTGAGTGAATGGCTGAATGAATCACAGCTATGATAAAAATGGACATCAGCATATAAGTGGTCTTGTATTCACTCAGTAAATGAAGTTTAATATAAAATTGTACACTCACAGGATCGAAATAAAGATGACATTGCACATCGGAGTAAACCGAGTCGCGGCTATGATGAAATTTTGCATTAGCATAACATTGATTTATTAGCATACAAAATGACTTTTTGCAGAGCGATTTAATACAAAAGTCTGATACACTACAAAATAAAAGTACATACAAACCAGGCATCAATACCGTTGCTTTGTATGATCTGTGAAACGCAGAAAATTTCAGATAAAATACGGACATTTTGAGTCGAATCAATACAATTAGTATCGATTCACAATCAACAAAGACCATATATGGGAAAATCTCTGATCGGTGATTTTGATTGCATCGTATTGCAGCGCCCCTTTGATGATGTTATAAAGCACTTGCCCCAACAGTCTGTTAAAGGCTACACGGGGATCTTTGTGTGCGAGTAGCTCACAGATCCTTGAGAGATCTGAACACTGTCCGATCATCAGCGAGCTCCTCCGGCAGGCGAGGCTGCGTTGGCGGTTGTCTGTGCACGCAGAGAAGTCTGCTTACAGGACATAAGAGGTTCTTCACGTACCGTGCCCCGTGTCACCTGAATGTTAAATGGGGCTCCGGTAATTCAGTGTCCACCGCCGAATCATCTTTCACCATCACCACGCGTCCATTAAGGCCAATGTAACGAGGCCATAGATAGACGCTGCGTTAAAACGGGGGGGGGGGGGCAAGAAAAACGTCGTACTACGTGACATCACAACACTCTGCACACAGCCATAGTGGCTGATTAGGGTGCGCATCATTTACGAATATGTGGTTTAAGTGGTTGAAAGTAGATTTTGGTGTAAACTGATCACGATGCTTTGCGTAGCCTGCATTTAAAATTTCATGCGTGGGTGCGTGAGCAGATATGAGTGGGTGAGTGCGTGAGTAAGCCGGTAAGTGAGAATGTGGGTGGATGGAGGGAGCTGGGCGGGCACGGCATGGGCTGGAGTGGAGGTTGACTGATACAGTACGGGAGGATGTGGAGCTGAGTGGGCTTTGCCGACGACTGGTACCAGTGGTGTCGAGATCGGCCTCTGCAGGGAGGCTCGTGATGGATGCTTCTACTTGGCAGTTGGCGACAATCGCCCTCCAACAACAACGGAGGAGTGACGCTCACAACAACGAGCGGAACGCCGGATGATAAATATGCAGCAATTTGGCACAGCTGCCAGTCATCTCAGTCAGCCAACCCATGGCACCTGGGTCTGTTCTAGGACCTCCGGTCAGCGAGCCTTCGACACTTCACGTGGCTTCAAAGTGCACCTGGCCTGGCACAGGCGCTGTGGTGACGTCACTGTCACTTATTGGCGAATGGTGAAGGTTGATAATGCAGCGGTGGTTGTGAGAAATGCCATTTTGGGGGGGGGGGGGCGCCAACCCTGACCAGCTGTGAACCTCACGTCGCCCGCAGCCACCAGTGGCCACAGGGAGTTCTGGATGGGTGCGAGGGGCTGGTAACCCCCCTCCACCTTCAACTAAATCACCACACATTCACGTGCGAGCCCTTGGGTCTCTCTGTGAGTCGATGGATCTGTGGGGTGAGTCTATGGGTCTCTGTGATAGTCCGTGGGTCTCTGTGAGGTGAGTCTATGTGTCTCTGTGTGGTGAGTTTATGTGTCTCTGCTTTGTGAGTCTATAGGGCTCTGTGTGAGTCTTTTTGAGTCGGTGGTTCTCCGTGTGATGAGTCTATGCGTTTTTGTATAACTCTATGGGTCTCTGTGGGGTGAGTCTATGGGTCTCTGTGGGGTGAGTCTATGGGTCTCTGTGATAGTCCGTGGGTCTCTGTGAGGTGAGTCTATGTGTCTCTGTGTGGTGAGTTTATGTGTCTCTGCTTTGTGAGTCTATAGGGCTCTGTGTGAGTCTGTTTGAGTCGGTGGTTCTCAGTGTGATGAGTCTATGCGTTTTTGTATAACTCTATGGGTCTCTGTGGGGTGAGTCTATGGGTCTCTGTGGGGTGAGTCTATGGGTCTCTGTGGGGTGAGTCCGTGTGTTTGTGTGGTGAGTCTATAGACCTCTGTGCGAGTCTGTGGGTGTGTTTGAGTCTGTGGTTCTGTGTGATGAGTCTATGCGCTTTTGTGTAGGTCTATGGGTCTCTGTGTGGTAATTAGATGGGTATGTGTGGCGAGTCTGTGGGTCTCTGTGCGAGTATGGGTACGATTGAGTCTATGGGTATCTGTCTGGTGAGTCTATGTGTCTCTCTGTGGTGAGTCTATGTCTCTGTTTGGTGAGTCTATAGGGCTCTGTGCGAGTCTGTGTATCTGTTTGAGTCTGTGGTTCTCTGTCTGATGAGTATATGGGTCTTTGTGGTGAGTCTATGGTTCTCTGTGCAAGTCTGAGGGTCTGTGCGTAGTGAGTGTATAGGTCTATGTGTGAAGACTCTATGGGTCTCTATGTGATGGATATCTGTGGTGCACATATCCTGGCACAAGCGCCGTGCTGTCGTCACCACTACTTAGTGGAGAATGCTCCTCCCACTACTCCTGCTTGTTGTTGTGCTCGGGAAGGAGAGATAAAACTAGACTAAAATGTCAACGATTTTAATTTTACCAGGTAAGGTCCACTGAGATAAACATCTCTTTTATTACGCACTTTTATTTAACTCACTCTGTCTGTTGTTGTCGTATCCTCAAATCTTGCAACTCAATTTTAACCCACTTCCCAATGTGGTATCGACTGCAAACTTGGTATACTTATGTCATACTGATGCCTAAACTACATTCTATTAAAAAAAGTATTTTTAAACATTCATTTTATATGTTATGTTTCGGCTTGGGTCTAATTGTCCACGCTCAACTGACGTTGGCTGTAAATCACCACGGTCCCTTACGTTATGGCAAGCCTCGGGGCCACTTCCTGGAGTCGTGGTACATTTCATTTAATTAAAGCGTGTTTAAAAAAAAAAAAGTTATTTTAAATATTACTTATTCAGAAGCGACTTGCCACCAATGATAGCTCAACTTAGTGGCTCATCATCACGTGTAATTTATAGCAGCCAAACAATTTCGATTTAAAGCTTTCGTGACTGCAGGGATTCATCTTCTTGGTTCTTTCGGTAAAGTCACGTAAATAGAAAACCAAAAAATAAAAAAATTAGTAATGAAAATTAAAGAAATAAGAAATTGCTTTTATTATTTTCAATTTATCTTATTTTATATATTTTTTTATTTTAAAAAATAGATTTTTTTTTTTCTATTTACGTAACTTTACCAAAAGAACCAAGCATATGAATTCCTGCAGTCACGAAAGTTTTAAGTCAAAACTTTAAACGAATGTTTCTTAATGTGGAGAGAAAAACCGGAGGACCCGGAGAAAAATCCACGCGACCACGGGGAGAGACAGAGACACGCAAACTCCAAATATACAGCAGGCATCAGGGTCGGGATCGAACCTACAAACTCCTGTATACCAGGCGAGGTAGTTAGGGGGGAAAGCAGAGACAGCGAGAGGGAAGATAATTAGTCAAACTCACACTCAGTATTACTCACCAACCATGATACACTCACCATCACACTCACCATGATACTCACCATCATACTCACGCATTCACCATCACTCACACACAAGCCAACACACATCAACAGTCGCCATTCACCACTACGTGCGGTGACGTCACCACAATAACCCAGGTGCCATGGTTTGACGGCTGTGCCAGGCTAAGTGCAGGAGGAGGTCACGGGCCAGACTCAGGTGCCATGGGCCGACTGCTCTGCCTGGCTCGGTACAAGAGGAGGGCTAGACCCTGGTGCTATGGGTTAACTCGTGTGCCACCACCTGCACAACCACCACAGTAACAACCACACAACTATAATCACAACAATAACCACAACTATAATGTAAGCACAACTATAATGTAACCACAACTATATGTAACCACAAACTATAATGTAAGCACACTATATATGTAACCACACCTATAATGTAACCACAACTACCATGTAACCACAACTATAATGTAACCACAACTCATAATGTACCACAACTATAATGTACCACAACTATACATGTAACCACAACTACAAGGTAACCACAACTATAATGTAACCACAACTACAATGTAACCACAACTACAATTGTAACCACAACTATAATGTAACCACAAACTATATGTAAACCACAACCTATAATGTAACCACAACTATAATGTAACCCACAAACTATCATGTTAACCACAACTGTATGTAACCACAACTGTAGGTAACCACAACTATAATAACCACAACATAATGTACCACAACTATAATGTAACCACAACTATAATGTAACCACAACTGTATGACCATATAATGTACCACACTATAATGTAACCACACTATAATGTATACCACAACTATAATGTAACCACAACTATAATGTAACCACCTATATCTACCACACTATAATGTAACCACAACTATAATGTAACCACAACTATAATGTAACCACAACTATAATGTAACCACAACTATAATGTAACCACAACAGCAGCAGCAGCAGGGCCGAGCTGTGGGCCAGGCGCCTCCTCTGTCTCCCCCCACCGCCGCCGCCACTGCTGATGGGACACACCGCGCGAGGTTCTCACCTTCAGGCTGAGTCGACCTAGAGGAGGCCCAGCGAGCCGCCGCTTCAGAAGTTTTCGCTCGCCACTGACGGTGGCCGTGAGCGGGAATCCAAACCAGCCGCTCGCCAACCCACAATGCACAGCGCGCGCCGCCTCCACTCGACCCCAGCGGAAGAAGCAGCGGGGGGAGGGGGGTGGGGGGTGAGGGGCGGGGCATGGGGGGTGAGGGGGCGGGGCATGGGGGAGGGGGTGGGCCATGGGGGGGGGGGGGCGGGGCATGGGGGTGAGGGGGTGGGGCATGGGGGGAGGGGGGGCGGGGCATGGGGGGAGGGGGTGGGGCATGGGGGGAGGGGGTGGGCATGGGGGGAGGGGGGTGGGGCATGGGGGGAGGGGGTGGGGCATGGGGGGAGGGGGGTGGGGCATGGGGGGGAGGGGGCGGGGCATGGGGGTGAGGGGGTGGGGCATGGGGGGAGGGGGGCGGGGCATGGGGGGAGGGGGTGGGGCATGGGGGGTGAGGGGAGGGGCATGGGGGGTGAGGGGGAGGGGCACGGGGGGGAGGGGGTGGGGCATGGGGGGTGAGGGGGAGGGGCATGGGGGGGAGGGGGAGGGGCATGGGGGGGAGGGGGTGGGGCATGGGGGGTGAGGGGGAGGGGCATGGGGGGGAGGGGGTGGGGCATGGGGGGTGAGGGGGGTGGGGCATGGGGGGTGAGGGGGAGGGGCATGGGGGGGAAGGGGGGTGGGGCATGGGGGGGAGGGGGTGGGGCATGGGGGGTGAGGGGGAGGGGCATGGGGGGGCATGGGGGGAGGAGCTCATGGCTGTGACATCACGGGGAGGGGCGTGGTTACCTTGTACCGCCCCCGCGTCTCGCGCCACTGGCAGTTTGGCCGTTAGAGATGTCTACGTAGTTTATACTTTAGTTGTTTACGTGGTGGTTTAGTTACTGCAGCTACATACTATTAACATTCCTTCCCTTTATTAATGCTACCCCTATCCTCTCCCTTTGATGCTGCTAATCCTGCATAATGCACGGGCATAATATGACTTTAAACCCCCCGCCCACCTCCTACGCATTTCACAAGTAGTACTAATCACATACCTGCATTTCCCATAAATATGCAAAATTCCTCTTGATATGCAAATTATTTTGTCAAGGCGACCTTCCCACCTTCCAACCCAGCTTAAATATACGCTCCAAGCGTGGTGGTGTTTCATTCATACCCACACACTCACTCATCCACAAACCCACTCACCCCCTCACTCATCCATCCACTCACATACTCACCCAGCCACTCACCTACTCACCCAGTCACATCCACATCCACTCACCATGCTACCCACTCAATTTCTAACCCACCCTCTCGCCCAACCACCCAGCCACTCACCTACTCACCCAGTCACATCCACATCCACTCACCATGCTACCCACTCAATTTCTAACCCACCATCTCGCCCAACCACCCGGCCACTCCCTCAGCAACTCACCCACTAACCACGTAATTATTCACCCACCCATCACTCAACCACCCAATAATTCAACCACCAAAACATTCAACCACCCACGAACTCAACCACCGAGCCACTCACACTCACCCACTCAACTACTGAGCCATTCATACACTGACCCACTCACTAAGCCACCCACTCAATCACTAACCCACACTCATGCACCCAGCCACTCACTCACTCAGCGACTCACCTATGACGCATCAACCCATCCACTCACTCATCCACCCACGCACCCACTCACGCACGCACCCACTCATCCACACATGCACGCACCCACTCATCCACACAATAAACGAATATTTAATTGTTTTTCATTTTACTGTAGAGGCTCACTGACCTGGCCCAGCTTCGGCTCAGGTCCGACCCTCAGCCACACGAGCCTGGCCCTCACAAGGACACAGACCTCGCTGCTCTGAGGTCGCCCCTGGCTTGCCCTGCTCGGCTCTTATAAGAGCAGCGAGTCAGGGTAGTCCCAGGGCTAGCTAGCTGGTCTTCAGTCTTCACTGGCTCTTCTGCTCCAACGATTGCCTCGAGCTCTCTCACGCACACCACCTTATATAGCCAACTGCCCCCCGAGGGGCGGAGCTGTATGCGGACGTTGATGTAGACACCCCATGCACGGACCGAGATGTAGACACCGCAACGTAATGGCTTGCTACACCCCGATACGTAACACCTCTACATCTCGATTTAAAGCTTTCGTGACTGCAGGGATTCATCTTCTCGGTTCTTTCGGTAAAGTCACGTATAAGGGAAGTAATAAAATAATAAAACATAATAAAATAATTCTCACGACGTTTCGGCCACAACGCAAGCAGCCGTCCTCAGGTGAAAACCAGGTCTGTCGAGGCAACAGCGTCTGAATGAAACACCACACGAGCTTGGAGCATATATATAAGCTGGGCGCCTTGACAAATGAATTTGCATATCAAGATGAATTTAGCATTTCTATGGGAAATGCAGGAATGTGATTAGTACTACATATGCCTGTGCATTATGCAGGATTAGCAGTATCAAAGGGAGAGGATATGGGAAATGCAGGTATGTGAATAGTACTAATTCAGCATCAAAGGGAGGGGATAGGGGTAGCATTAATAAAGGGAAGGAGTGTTAACAGTATGTAGCTGCAACAACTAAAACCAACGCGTAAACAACTAAAGTATAATCCACATAGTATCATCAGTATACTTACTATACTCTACAATAAGCTGAGTTACTAACAGTAAGTAATACATTACAATTCTACGTCGTAAAAATTATATAATATGCTTCCATCTAAACTTTATTCTCTTACATCACACGAGTCTACACCGTACTATATACTGCCATAGACAAACCCAACATTAAATTATATACTGTCTCTGTGTTTGTATATGTGGATCGCCTCATGAACGACAATTTCAACCGAGAAGATGGATTCGGGCTTAGCAATCATTGGAAGGACGTAATAAACCATTTCGGATCTTAACTGATTGTGTTCACGTTTACGGTGACTTTCAGCGGCTGCTGCTTCAGCTGAGCGCTGCAGCAGCCCCCCCCCCCATCCCCGGACCCCTCCCCCACCCTCCACTTCTCACCCTGACGCCACACAACCCGTGGGTAGGCGATGCCCTCTGATGGACAAGGCGCGGTACAGGCGGCAGCACGAGACGCCAGCAGCGTTGCGCTGCCAGGGTTACTCACCCGAACACCTCCGTACACTTACACACACCTACACACACCTCTAAACACTTACACACACATACACACACACCTCTACACACTTACACACACCTACACACACCTCTATACACTTACACACACCTACACACACCTCTATACACTTACACACACATACACAAACACCTCTACACACTTACACACACATGTACACACACCGCTATACACTTACACACACATACACACACACCTCTACATACCTACACACACACCTCTATACACTTACACACACTTACACACCTCTAAACACTTACACACACCTACACACACACCTCTATACACTTACACACACCTACCCACACCTCTAGACACTTACAAACACCTACACACACCTCTAGACACTTACACACACCTACACACACCTCTCGACACTTTCACACACCTCTATACACTCACACACACCTCTTTACACTTACACACACCTACACACACCTCTATACACTTACACACACCTACACACACACCTCTATACACTCACACCTACACACACACCTCTATACACTTACACACACCCACACACACCTCTAGACACTTACACACACCTCTATACACTCACACACACCTACACACCTCTATACACTCACACACACTCACACACACCTACACACCTACACACACCTCTATACACTCACACATACACACACACCTCTATACACTTACACACACCTACACACACCTCTAGACACTTACACACACCTCTATACACTCACACACACCTACACACACACACACCTCTATACACTCACACACACACCTCTTTACACTTACACACTCCTACACACACACCTCTATACACTTACACACACCTACACACACCTCTATACACTCACACATACACACACACCTCTATACACTCACACACACACCTACACACACACTTCTATACACTCACACACACCTACACACCTCTATACACTCACACACACTCACACACACCTACACACACCTCTATACACTCACACCTACACACACACTTCTATACACTTACACACACCTACACACACACCTCTATACACACACACCTACACACACCTCTATACACTCACACACCTACACACACACCTCTATACACTTACACACACACCTACACACACACTTCTATACACTCACACACACCTACACACCTCTATACACTCACACACACTCACACACACCTACACACCTACACACACACCTCTATACACTTACACACACATACACACACACCTCTACA
Organism: Lethenteron reissneri; assembly: GCF_015708825.2. Classification (NCBI taxonomy): domain Eukaryota; kingdom Metazoa; phylum Chordata; class Hyperoartia; order Petromyzontiformes; family Petromyzontidae; genus Lethenteron; species Lethenteron reissneri. The sequence continues at coordinate 11,271,094 of NC_083847.1, forward strand.
CACCTACACACACACCTCTATACACTTACACACACCTACACACACCTCTAGACACTTACACACCCTACACACACCTCTAGACACTTACACACACCTACACACACCTCTAGACACTTTCACACACCTCTATACACTCACACACACACCTATTTACACTTACAACACACCTACACACACACCTCTATACACTTACACACACCTACACACACACCTCTATACACTCACACCTACACACACACCTCTATACACTTACACACACCTACACACACCTCTAGACACTTACACACACCTCTATACACTCACACACACCTACACACCTCTATACACTCACACAAACCTACACACACATACACACCTCTATACACTCACACATACACACACCTCTATACACTTACACACACCTACACACACCTCTAGACACTTACACACACCTCTATACACTCACACACACCTACACACACATCTCTATACACTCACACACACAACTCTTTACACTTACACACTCCTACACATACACCTCTATACACTTACACACACCTACACTCACCTCTATACACTCACACATACACACACACCTCTATACACTCACACACCTACACACACACCTCTATACACTTACACACACACCTACACACACACTTCTATACACTCACACACACCTACACACCTCTATACACTCACACACACTCACACACACCTACACACACCTCTATACACTCACACCTACACACACACTTCTATACACTTACACACACCTACACACACACCTCTATACACTCACACCTACACACACACCTCTATACACTCACACACCTACACACACACCTCTATACACTTACACACACACCTACACACACACTTCTATACACTCACACACACCTACACACCTCTATACACTCACACACACTCACACACACCTACACACCTACACACACACCTCTATACACTTACACACACACACCTCTACACACCTACACACACCTCTATACACTTACACACACCTACACACACACCTCTAAACACTTACACACACCTACACACACACCTCTATACACTTACACACACCTACACACCCTCTAGACACTTACACACACCTACACACCCTCTAGACACTTACACACACCTACACACACCTCTAGACACTTTCACACACCTCTATACACTCACACACACACCTATTTACACTTACACACACCTACACACACACCTCTATACACTTACACACACCTACACACACACTTCTATACACTCACACCTACACACACACCTCTATACACTCACACACACCTACACACCTCTATACACTCACACACACTCACACACACCTACACACACCTACACACACCTCTATACACTCACACATACACACACACCTCTATACACTTACACACACCTACACACACCTCTAGACACTTACACACACCTCTATACACTCACACACACCTACACACACATCTCTATACACTCACACACACACCTCTTTACACTTACACACTCCTACACACACACCTCTATACACTTACACACACCTACACACACCTCTATACAATCACACATACACACACACCTCTATACACTCACACACCTACACACACACCTCTATACACTTACACACACACCTACACACACACTTCTATACACTCACACACACCTACACACCTCTATACACTCACATACACCTACACACCTCTATACACTCACACACACTCACACACACCTACACACACCTCTATACACTCACACCTACACACACTTCTATACACTTACACACACCTACACACACACCTCTATACACTCACACCTACACACACACCTCTATACACTTACACAGACACCTACACACACTTCTATACACTCACACACACCTACACACCTCTGTACACTCACACACACTCACACACACCTACACACACCTCTATACACTCACACCTACATACACACTCCTATACACTTACACACACTTACACACACACCTCTATACACTCACACCTACACACACACCTCTATACCTCACACACCTACACACACACCTCTATACACTTACACACACCTACACACACTCTATACACTCACACCACCTACACACCTCTATACACTCACACACACTCACACACACCTACACACACCTCTATACACTCACACCTACACACACTTCTATACACTTACACACACCTACACACACACCTATACACTCACACCTACACACACACCTCTATACACTCACACACACCTACACACACCTCTATATACTTATACACACCTACACACACACTTCTATACACTCACACACACTACACACCCCATACACCTCACACACACCTCTATACACTTACACACACCTACACACACCTCTATACACTTACACACACATACACACACACCTCTACACACCTACACACACCTACACACACCTCTATACACTTACACACACATACACACACACCTCTACACACCTACACACACACCTCTATACACTCACACACACCTACACACACACCTCTAGACACTTACACACACCTACACACACACCTCTATACACTCACACACACCTACACACACCTCTATACACTCACACACCTACACACACACCTCTATACACTTACACACACACCTACACACACACTTCTATACACTCACACACACCTACACACCTCTATACACGCACACACACTCACACACACCTACACATACCTCTATACACTCACACCTACACACACACTTCTATACACTTACACACCTACACACACACCTATATACACTCACACACACCTACACACACCTCTATACACTTACACACACATACACACACACCTACACACACACCTCTATACACTCACACACACCTACACACACCTCTATACACTCACACCTACACACACACCTCGATACACCTACACACACACCTCTATACACTTAAACACACCCTTCAACATACTAATGTAGTGGGTACAATGGAGAGAGGCAAGACCACTCAGCTCCACATGCTCCCGTACCGCATCAGTTAATGTCTACTCCAGCCCATGTCGTGCCCAAATCTTGACTTAACGCTTTCGTGACTGCTTCTTTCTTTGAACCTGTCTACGTGAATTTACCCAAAGAACATGTCGTGCCCGTTTAGGCCCGTCTATCCGGCCAAACAGAAGCTGCTTGGCCATGCAGTGGCTGGGCATGCGGGCTACATGACCCAGCTAACGCAGGCTTGCCTGCAGGGACTTTGTCCAGATCTTTCAAGGAACTGTGAGCTCCTCACACGATCCAGCCTGGTTAACCCCAGGATGGATCGTAGGCAGGACAGCCTAGACGTTTCTAACCGGCGCAGATATTCCATTAGAGGGGTCCACGTTTCACAAGCGCCTCTCCACCCACGCACCGAGCCCCCACAGCGTGTAGCTGCTACGCTAGTAAGTTTATTTCGGTGCTACGACCAACAAAACCGCGAGGTGCCGCTGCTGCCGCGCTGTGGCGCCACCGCGTGGCAAGGCGGTGACGTCACAGGGCCGACCCGAGGTCTCCACTTGGCGCCGCCGTCGAGTCGCGGGGGTCTCGCTGTGGCCACAGACGCGAGAGGGACTCCGCAGACGACACGCGGCGGCGGCGTCTACGCCCCGCGCCGCGTCCCTTTGCCCCCCGACCTCCCGCGCCGACTTCACCACGCACGCACCGAGACCACGCACTCGTTACAAGGCGACTCGTTTGTCTGCGCGACCTTCTTCCTCGTTTGGTTATTAGCGGGGTGTAGTGAGGTGATGTATACATGTGTGAAATTATACTCTACATTTGACTATAGATTGGTGAATAATTATGTACGAATCTGCTCGTATAAAATAACTACGACAAATGTTGAATCGGTATGATCACTTACAACTATGTTAAAGACCTTTATAAACTCGTAGATCGTAAGCAATGCGGTTTCCAATAGGAAGCAGCGAGGGCGGACAAATGACGTCACGCGTGCAGAGCGTCCGTCGATTTTTACTCCCTTGCAGTGAGCAGAGTTCGGATACCTCACGACATGGACAATCGGTTAAAGTTTAGCGGGTGAGGTCGTTTAGCTCACGAGAAGGAGGAGACCTCCAGGGTTCGCGTCCCATTCCCACCTCCACCACCTCCACCTCCACCACCACCACCACCACCACCTCCACCACCACCTCCACCACCACCTCCACCACCACCTCCACCACCACCACCTCCACCACCACCACCAACACCACCTCCACCACCACCACCACTACCACCTCCACCACCACCTCCACCACCACCACCACCTCCACCACAACCACCACCACCACCTCCACCACCTCCACCACCACCACCTCCACCACCTCCACCACCACCACCTCCACCACCTCCACCACCACCACCACCTCCACCACCTCCACCACCACCACCTCCACCACCTCCACCACCTCCACGAGGCGGCTTCTCGCGAGGTCGTCCCCCCGCTGGTGACGAGGAGAGCCGCTGGGCTGGACACAAGTCCCATGGCGCGACTTTCCCGCCTGTCGAGGTTCTTTCAGGCCACAGGGTGATTGGCCAATGTGTTGAGTTTGTCGTCTTGAATTGCGTTCGTGCGTCGCTGCCAACGCAGCTTCACCCAATAATCTGCAGTCCCAGAGACTCGCCCACGAGAGGGCGCCGCGTCTCCGCCGTGCACCGCAGTGGCGGCAGCAGCAGCAGCAGCGCCAGGCTCCTGCCACTGCGCTACACGCTCCTGTGCTGAAGCAGGCCCATAGATCTACTCTCATCACCCAGGAATGTCTGTCCTTAACGCTCGTGACGTCACTCCACATCCACCAGCCCCCCTCATTCATATTCATGAGCAGGTGACGTCCTCCACATGGACACCCCCCCCCCATTCATAATAATTAGTGGGTGACGTCATTCCACATGGGGAGCCGAGGCGCCTCCTCCCCCCTCCTCGGCGTCAACTCACAACCCTCACGACAACAAAGGCAGAACAACCTCACCGTGACGCGATTCTGCATAACGCAGTTGAGACATCAAAGTAAAAGGACGTCATGATGAACTAGGGATGATAACCTGTAAATGAAAGAGTCCGTGTCACCGCGGC
>NC_083848.1:0-42780 GCF_015708825.2 Lethenteron reissneri
GGTGGCTCCGAGGGAGGGGCTGGGTGGCACTCGAGGGAGGGGCTGGGTGGCACTCGAGGGAGGGGCTGGGTGGCACACGAGGGAGGGGCTGGGTGGCTCACGAGGGAGGGGATGGGTGGCACTCGAGGGGAGGGGCTGGTGGCACGCGAAGGAGGGGCTGGGGTGGCACTCGAGGGAGGGGCTGGGTGGCCAGCGACGGCTCGGACGTCTGTACGTAGTCACGTGGAACGTGCACCGGTGCGTATTTGCCCGTGCCAAGTAGTCGTCACGCAAGGGTGTAAAAGGGGGGTCGGGGCGCGGGACGGTGTGGAGAGGCACGGTTCGGAGGAAGAGACTGGGCAACGGTGATGAGGGGAGTTTGAAGAGGGGAACGGGAGGAGGAGGTCGAGGTGGGGGGGGGGGGGCCCAACGCCAATAACCAACAAACGCGCGATGGTCGACCACCAAACGAATCGGGACCGGGCCATGCGGCGATGCGACCACCCGACTCCAGAAGTGGCGCATCAAAGATGATCGGTGGAACCACGGACGGCCACCAATCCCAAACCAAAAATCGAGCGCCGCGTCGTAAACAAGCCGCTGCCGCCGCTGCCGCCTTCAAACGGACGAGATCCCCCACCCTGCGTCCGAGATCAGACAATCGAGTGGATAACTCCATCTTTATCCTGCTGCTATGAATCCGTACGAAAGGGAAAAGAAGTCGACACAAAGTAGCGCCTACACCAAATGATTAATTTGGCAGCTGCCAAATGTAACATGAAAAAATTAACCGTAAAAACAAAGTTTCACTATAAACCTTTATATGCGTGGCGGCTAGAGTCCCTCGTCCTCTGGTTGAGATGGCTGCCACCTATGGGTCAGATGATTGCCTGCCACATAAGCAATTGGTAATAAATATAATTTTTTTTTTCTAAAAAGTGTAAATTTTGGAAAAAAAATTTCACGAACATTAATTGTCACGCACAACGAGTCTGTGTGCAAAATGTCAGCTCGATTGGATCACGGGAAGTGGGTTAAAACACGACCTAAAGATTTGCACGGTCGTAAGCGCGCAAGCAAGCAAGCGAAAACTAAAAAGAGTCGAGCTTAGTGGAGTTGAGCACGGCCTGGCAACGTACGGTGCCGAAGAATTCAACGAAAACACACCGAGGCCGAGCCAGCCAGGGGCTGCAGGCGGGGAGCGAGAGACCACGGCAACGGGCGGCGCGAGCGGCGACAGCGCCGATGGTGGTTCACGAGGACGACCACGACGATGACGACGTCACGGGAATAACGGCAACGGCCACGGCGACGGCGATGGAGACGCACGAGGTGGTAGCAGCCGTCGCTGCGCCGCGAAGCTGCAGGCGTAGGTGGCGGCGGGCACGTAGGCGGCGCTGGTGTTGCGCCGGGGATCGCGCACCACCACGCAGTACGCCACGCCCTGGCCGGGTACGACGTCTGCACCAGGCGTGGCTTCTCCGACGAGCTCAGCGTCCGCATCTGGGTGGTGGAGGGAGGGAACGGGAAAGGTCGTGGAAGCGATTTCAGAACCTCCCTCTGGGGAGGTTTGAGATGGGGTTGGTTGGGGGGGGGGGGAATAAAACAAAACTTCCATCGTTGGGAGAACAGCCCACAGAATAAAAGTGGACATTAACAGAAGCGCTTCTGGGGAAGATCCTTTTACCAAGATGACGCTCTGGGTCAAAACACACACACAGTGGAAGGTTGGGGGGGGGGTGGGGGCGGCATTGAGAATTTGACGGTCACACCGCTGTCAATACGTACGGACGGTTCTCGTGCCACGCCAGTGGGTCCTGGCCTCGCCAGCGGTGACCGAGTGACCCGTGGACTCACAAGGGGAGACTCAGAGCTGTAGGTGTGTGGAACTTCTTTCGCACAGTACGTAGCCAACTGTGCTAAATCGGAAGGACAACTAAACACGAAAAGCCGTAATGATTATTTGAGTTTGCCGATGTCGATGATGACGATTATTTGGAAGTGCACCGTTCCCAGTGGCTTGCTAATATTCAGAAGGGAAGAGCGTTCCAGACGGCCGCCAGGAGCAGCGGATCTGAAAGCGCCGCAGATCCCCGGGGGGGGCGTCAAGCGTGATTAAACTCTGCCACGCCATGCAACCCGCAGATTAATATAAATAATAAAAATCGACGAATGTCACATGCTGGGTTTAAAATTAAATATATATATAATTTATCGTACAGGGTGCCAACCACTGTGCCACACACACCCCCATCAAAATAGAAACTTGTACGCGTTCCCTTGGGGGTGGGGGGTGGCGAATGAGGGGCAAATTGTATTCCAGTTGCTTCAAATATAAAAACCATTTCAATGAGCTTCTCGCACAAACAATCAGACGCGTGTCCGTCCGCGTGTGCAAGGGGGAGCGGAGCTGTAGCGGTTAGTACGCCACGCCACGAACCTGGCGATGCAGAGTTCGATTCCCACTCACGGCCAACATCACGTGACGATTATCGGAACCGATCCTTGGGGCCTCCCCTAGGTCGTCTCGGCCTCAAATGAGTACCTGGTGCGGTGCGTAACAGCATGGCCACTGGGGAGACAAAGGCGGCCGGGCCTGTTGCTAGCCACCCAATTCCGTCCTTCGTTAGGTGCTCGCTAACAGCGCTTGCACCGACAGTCTGTTCAGGCTACACAGGGATCTTTGTCTTTGTATCTGTGTGTGTGTAGGTGCTCGCTAACAGCACTTGCCCCAACAGTCTGTTAAGGCTACACGGGGGACTCTTCGTCTGCATTGCGTGCGCTCGCAGGGGTTTTACAAGCGGCACGTAAAGTGCTCGCCGCAACGCGGCAACTGGGACGGACCACCACAAAGGGAAGCCATTCATCACCACGAATAGACCTCCTGTCTCGGCGAATCACCACGGCGCCCCGGGGAAGAGGCGCAAACACGAGGCGGCGGCGGCGGCATCTTCAAGGTCCTCCGGCCGGCTGGGGGGGGCACCAAGAGAGCGGAGCTCCCAAGGACCCGGCATGGGCACGGCAGGGTGGTGGAAAGTAACGAGGGACAACTCGGCAGACGCGACCGGCTTGCGCGAGATCGAGGGAGAGAGAGACCGAGTGATCCAGAGACCGAGACTGAGACAGATAGAGACAGAGAGGGGGGGGGGTCCAGAGATCTAGAGGATCGACGACTCTCACTCCCCCAAAAAAGGGAAAAGGTCGAAAATAGTTCCCAGTCAAGGCTGGAGGAGTAGGGGATATCCATCAGCCATTCAATTGAAAAACATATAAACGCTTTACACCATACCCTCTTTCCAGTAATAATACAGAAGGATGTCAATACTTTCCTGTTCCGATGACGTACACACACGTCATTGGAACGAAACCGCAAGGGAAAAGCTCAAAATAAAGTAACTTTTATAAATCGGTATCAATCCTCCCGCAAGGCCTTGCGTGCGTGCGGTGCCTTTCGCGTGGCACAGTTTTTGGCGCCGGCTATCTTAGACTGGCGTCGGTCGTTCCGCCAACGTCCCCTGCGGTGTACGAGTGCACGTCTTAAAAATAAAAAATAAACAGCGACGCCAATACTACTACTACTAGGCATCACGCGTGCGTTCCGAAATCGGCAGCACCTGTGAAGGCCGGCACTGCACACAAGGGGGTGGGTGGCCAGCACCACGCCCGGCCGCCTTTGTCTCCCCAGTGGCGATTGGTTACTGCACACCGCACCAGATACTCATTTGGGAGGCTGAGTTGACCTAGGGGAGGCCCATGACCGGTTCAGATCAAAATCGTCACCTGGCGTTGGCCATGAGCGGGAATCGAACTCGATCAGTTCATAGTGCAGCGTAGCGCTCAACGCTGCACGACCGCTCCCCACTACGCACACACTACGCACACACTACACACACACTACACACACACACCCCTTGGTAAGTGCTCAACTCGTAACTAAACCGTCACATTGTTCACGTGACAAACCTTCACTAAAATCGGCTGCGTGTTGGGTGGTTGTGGTGGCGGGTTTGAAGACAAACCAGTGCATATTTACGCGATCTCCAACCCACAACAAACCCTCTATTTATGGACAATATTATAAATCTCAACGTTCATCCTACAAAGTGCCATCACAAGGGACAAAACAAACAGAATTCTTCATCGTTGTCCGTATTGAGACGACTGTACGCCGTATGGACCCGAAAACTCCATTTCCCTGCACAAGAATACGGGCAAACCGTATGGCTTGACAGCTCTGCCTATACAACTACTACTACTACTAGCGGCACATTTCAAAATACACAAATCCCCCCGTGTAGCCTTAACAAACTGTTGGGGCAAGTGCCAATAGGGAGTAGCAGCACCTGTACTAACGCATATGCATTCGTACACGCACCGATACAATCCGTCGGGCTCGTACAACACAAAGACAAAGATCCCCCATATAGCCTTTAAAAACACTGTTGGGGCAAGTGCTGTTAGCGAGCAACACCTATGAAGGCCAGAACAGCACACGAGGGGGAAGTGGGTGGCCAGCACCATGCCCAGCCGTCTTTCTCCCCAGTGGCGATGTTTAACAGGACCCTGCGGGGTGGGCTGGTAGGAACGAATAACCAAAGAATATAAACATAATGTATTATTACACTTGTTTAGCCAGGAAAGCCCCACTGAGTCTAAAGGTTTTGTAGGGTTCTGCCAAGTGTTTGCAGTAGGGGGCGATGTTGCTACACCGAATCGGACGATATGAAGGGAGTGTGAGGCCTACTTCTAGGCTTTAGGCCTAGCTGTAGGCGTTAGGCCGCTGTGAGTTAATTTGTAATTTAAATGTTTTAATTATTTATGTAAAAGCTTTAAAATGTAAATGTTTCTATTTAAAAACATCAGGGAATGTAACATTGTAAAACATTAACTCCCTTTCACACACGCGGGGGTACGATACGAAGGGAGAGGTTAAGGCCTAGTTCTAGGCTTTAGGCCTAGCTGTAGGCTTTAGGCCGCCGTGAGTTAATTTTAAAATTAAATGTTTTTATAATTTAAGTAAAAGCTTTAAATTTAAATGTTTCTATTTAAAAGCATCAGGGAATGTAACATTGTTAAACATTAACTCCCTTGCACACACGCGGGGGTACGATACGAAGGGAGAGTGATAGGCGTAGTTCGAGGCTTTAGGCCTAGCTGTAGGCTTTAGGGCGCTGGGAGTTATTTTTTAATTCAAAGTTTTAATTAAAAGCTATCTGAGGGAATTATAAGGGAATGTTACACTTGTTTAGCCAGGAAAGCGTCACCGAGTCTAAAGGTTTTTGTAGGGTCATGCCAAGTGTTTGCAGTAGGGGGCGATGTTGCTACACGGACGGACGGACGGACGAAATAATCTATTGGTGGCTGGTCCACTTCGTTCCTACCAGTATTACACACCTCACCAGGTGCTCTTTGGAGGCCGAGTCGACCTAGGGGAGGCCCAAGACCGGTTCAGCTAATCGTCACCGACGTTGACCTTGAGCGGGAATCGAACTCGGGTGGTCAGGTTCGTAGCGCAGCGCGCCAACTGCTACCCCACCGCTCCCCCCTTACACACACACACGAGGACTTCCCCCTTACACACACACACACACAAACAAGGACTTTCCATACGTACCTTGGAGCCGTACGCCTCGCAGCCGCCGGCGGTGGACAAGCGGCGCAGGGCGCTCAGGAGGGAGTCCACCCCCAGGTCGCCCTCGTCGAGGAAGGTCTGGTAGACGTCGTACTGCAGGCGCCAGCGAGAGTCGGGGCCCTTGTCCTGGTCGCAGGCTGGTGGCGCAGAACCCCTGCGGCGGACGAGGCAGAGAAGCAGGCGCACGCCGGCAGGCTATTCCGACGTACACACACGTACACACAGCGGCTGTAACCTAGAGTACCCGGAGATTCCTACCAGTATAAATGGTGTAGTGTATAGTATATGATTATTGTGTAAAGTATGTAAATGGTGTAGTTGGGTGGGGAGAAGGGATGACTGACCGTGGGTAACCGAGGTTGGCCGGAGCAAATTCCAGCACCGTCTCGTAGAGGTTGTAGCTCAGACGGAGGTTGGGGTCCACCTCCATGTCGTACTCCAGGTACAGCCGCCCGGCACAGGGTCTGCTCGAGGAGTGGAGGGGAGCGGACAGGAACGAGTGGAGCGGAGAGAGTGGAGGGGAGCGGAGAGAGTGCTGGAAAAACGTGGATCGGATGTATCAAGTCGTAACTGGATGTGAACTCTTACTATCAATACCACTACTACTACTACAACAATTAACAACTGCCCCAGAGTTCCATTGCCATCCCATCAGCTGCAAATATATTCAAAACGTTGACACGGCCCCGCCACTGCGGGGGCGGCTGGCGGGCATAAGCACAAGTCGTTGTCAAGAATGTCAAGAAACGAGTTTGTCAATTGAAACGACGATTTCTTTGTGCAGCAGCACGGCTCGCAGCGGCGTCCCAATATTATCGAAAGGGAAGCACATTCCAGACGGCCGCAGAAGCAGCACATCTGTAGGCGTGCGGTGTGGTACCACCGCCTTTGTTCCATCTACTGCTGGAGGAAGAGCAATGCGGTGCGATGGCGATGGCGATGTCTCTACCCTGTGTGCGTTCTCTAATCGACGTGCCGCTCTGTCTCTCAGCGTAATCACCATCGCCGTGCACAGATCCAGGGGGCTTCCTAATATGGGAAGGCAGGAGCGTTGCAGACGGCCGCAGAAGCAGCGCGATCTGAAAGCGCCGCGCGATGTGGCGACTGTTTGTTGGATGGCCAGCCAGAAGTGGAGTGTATGTAGTGTAGTGTAGTGAGGTATTGTGTATTATAGCAGTGTGCAGTGTGCAGAGCAAAGCAGTTGCGTAGGGCACCGCGGGAGCCACTGGCGAAAACACAGACGAACTGCGATTTAACCTACCATTATAACACGGACCACAAAAAAAAAACATTTAAAAATCACAATTAAAATAAACACACACACACTATTGAAACATAAGCATTAAACGTTTTTTTTTTCAAATCTTACCATGCAAGGGTAAGCCGATTTTTGTGTTTAGCTTGTGGTCCTTCCCTAGCATCTCCGATGAGCACGGTCGGCTACGTACCGTGCGAAGAAAGTTCAACATACAAAGACAAAAGACAAACATCCCCCGTGTAGCCTTAACAGACTGTAGGGGCAAGTGCTGCTAGCGAGCAGCTACCTACGAAGGCCGGCACGGCACACGAGGGGGCAGGTGGCCAGCACCACACCCACCCGCCGTTGTCTCCCGCGTGGCGATGTTTACACAACGCACCAGGTACTCATTTGAGGCCGAGTCGACCTAAAGGAGGCCCAGAGCCGGTTCAAATAATCGTTACTGGCGTTGGTGGCCGCGAGCGAGAATCGAACTCGGGTCACCGGGTTCGTAGCGCGGCGCGCTAACCGCTGCACCACCGCTCCCCACTACATACACACACTACACGACACACACACGACACACACACGACACACACACGACACACACACGACACACACACGACACACACACGACACACACACGACACACACACGACACACACACGACACACACACGACACACACACGACACACACGCGCTGTGCTTAGCCACACACGCCGTGTGTGTGTGCGTGCACATGATCCTCACCACTGGCTGAATAGGCCAGCGCCAGAAGGCTGGCTGTGGCGTTGGCTTGGGCCCCCGTGTACATGTACCACAGCAGTCGGCTGTCCCGGGGATGAAGTGAAAACAGCAGCCCTGCGTCCGTGCCAGTGTACGAGTTTCCTCTCCTGAGGGCCTGACACACACACATTATTATTCCACACGCGCACACCGAAAATCTTACATCCCGATCAGCAGGTACACAACATGGGACCTTTTTTTGCCAGTATCAAAGTATGAAAAAAATATTATTAGGTTTTTACCCTTTCCTGGCAATAAAACAGGAGATGTTAAGACGTTCAAACGCCAAATCAAAAAATTAAATTACTGCATTAAATCGCACAATCTCTGACCCCCAGGAACAGGTTTGAAGATTGCTGAGCATTTCTGTGAGGTCCTGGGGGAGGGGAAATCCCTCAGCCAGGAAAACATCATGGGACAAAGTGGGGATAACCCTGCTGAGGCTGCGGTGCCTCAACTATTGGAAGAAGTGACCCCCTGTGAGTGGCTGGCTGAGGTGCCATCTGTTGAGGAAGTACTGAAGGCGATCCAGAGTCATGAGACCAGGAATGGCACTGGGAAGAGATGATCTCCCAAACAAAATGCTGAGGGAGGGTGGCGTTTGTGCACAGACTGCCCTATATGACATCATAACAACAGTCTGGACCACTGGACGGGTTCTGCAGGATTGGTAGGATGCCCTGGTGGTCCCACTCTTTAAGAAGGGGGACCGCACAGACTGTAACAACTACAGGGGCATCTCACTACTCAGTGCCGGGAAATAATCCTTGCAAGGACATTCAACAATCACCTTGCTAGGCACGCTGAGGAGAGGCTTGCGGAAACCCAACGTGGTTTCAGGAAAGGGCGGTCCTGCAAAGATGCCATATTTTCTGTCCGTCTGCTACAGCAGAGGTGTCGGGAATTCCAACAAGACCTACATCTCTAATTTATTGACCTGGTCAAGGACAATGATACCATGAGTAGGCCTGGACTCTGGGTTGTTTTTTATGCTTTGAGTCCCTGACTCTGCTCACGATCATTAACGACCTTTATGATGGTGAGCGGGCCTGAGTTAAACTACGTGGCCGGGAGTCGGAGCCATTCCCTGTTCACCTTGGGGTGCGACAGGGATGTTCTCTGGCTCCCACATGATTTAACATCTATTTTGACCACGTAGTTCGTGAAGCCTTCAATAGCTGTACCGGAGGAATTTCCATCTGGTACAGATACAATGGGAGGCTGATCGATGCCCGGTCAAGGGATGGCAACTTATTGGTCAACCATATTATCTATGCCGATGATCTGGTAATTGCTGCTCACACAAAGGAGTTGGAGGTGCTGCTGCTGAACCTGGAGCTTGCCACCAAGAAGTGGGGCCTTACCATCAGCCCCACCAAAACTAAGCACCTGCCTGGGTATTTTGTACCATCACACTCCACCCCCACAACTCCCAATTGGTGATGGGGCAGTTATGGAGTGGAGAATTTCCCCATACCTGGGCAGTGTGCTCATGACCTGCTCCAGTTTGACAGCAGAGGTCTCACTCCAATAAGTCGAGCAGCATTATCTTTTCATCGGTTGCGTAACGCTGTGTGGAAGCTATCTGTCTTTCGCTCCGCACAAAGCTTCAGGTCTTCTCGGCCACAGTCATTCGAACCATTCTCTACGCTTGCAAAACGTGGACCCCCCTAATTGTACATCTTCGCCGATTAGAAACATTTAGGCTGGGCTTCCTACGATCCATCCTGGGTTTAACCTGCAGGCTGGATTGTGCGAGGAGCGCACAGATCCTTGAAAGATCTGGACATCGTAGAGCTCCTCCGGCAGGCAAGGCTGCGTTGGCTGGGTCATGTAGCCTGCACAAACGCCACCCTCCCCCTTGAGGCCACTTCACGTGGCCTCAAGGTGCACATGGCCTGGCACAAGTGCCGCATCAGTGTGGGGAGCGGTAGTGTAGCGGTTAGCACGTGCCTCTTCGAATCTGGTGACCCGAGGTTCGATTCCGGCTTTCGCAGCCAACACCGGCTACAATTACCTTAACCGGACCTGGGCCTCCCCTAGGTCGACTCGGCCTCAAATGATTACCTTAGTACGGTGTGTCGTGTAAAATCGCCACCGGGGAGACAAAAGCGGGCGAGCGTGGTGCTGGCCCACCCACCCACCCCCTCGTGTGCCGTTGCAGCCTTCACTGGATATTGCTACTCGCTGAAAGCACTTGCCCCAACAGTCTGTTACAGGCTACACGGGAGGGGAATCAGAGTCATGTTGTGGGTGGAGCAAAGTGTGGGTCTGCTCCCACAGCTTCCAGGACGTCGGTTTCCGCTTGTGGAAGAGCAGAGGCTCCTCCTTAGCGGAGGCCGTTTTTTTATTTTTGTTGTTGCCGTTTACAGAATGCGAGCCCCCCGATACCACAGCCCATGTCACGCGGCTCGCGCGCAAACCGGGAAACCGAGCCAGCCCTATGTAGGGGGAGGGCGGTGGGGGATCACAGGGGAGGGAAACCGGGGGTAGGTGGGGCGGGGGAGGGTAGATAAAGAATAACTATTAAACTCCAGGGTCAGGCACCTCTCAGAATTAGTTTTAAACCCGCAAAACCACTTGAGAATACCAACAAACCCGAAGTTGGCGGTTCCATTTACCCCGCGGACATTCCGTTTACCCCGCGGACATTCCGTTTACCCTGGAGAAGGCGACGGTAACGCCGCCGTCCCGCTTGTGTGCCTGGAAGGTGACGAAGCTCGCAGAGTTGGGCAGCGCCTCCAGGGACAGCAGCAGCGTCTCGTTGGCGGAGAGACGCTCCACGCGGTTCACTCCCAGACGCAGCTCCATCCTCACGTCTGGGGACAACGCCATTTCAAAACAACAACAACAACCACCAATTTTTTTTGTTCATTTCGGGGAAGTCGGGCCCGTGTCAAGGAGGCAAAGGAGGCCGGCTCTGCCGATATTCGGTGCGAAAGAAGCTCATTACGTACACACGGCACACACAAGTGGTCAGGTTGGAAAATGAAAGATTGTGGCCATGCATCATGTAGTAAACCCATAGACCCACATAGATGCATAGAAACCCATAGCGATACACGGCGACCCACAGAAATGCATTAAAGACAGCCAGACTAGTGCCATTGTGGCCATGCAATCCGCACTATGGACCATGTAATAAACCTCAAGGGAGACACACAGATACATAGAGATGCAATAAAGACATGCCGCATCAGTAAGATCATGGCCATACAACCTAATGGCACCATATCGTAAAACCCAGAGACCCACGGAGATTCAGAGACACATCGCGAAACAGAGACCCATCGCAATACGTCGACCCACAGATGCATGAAAGACACAAGCCACAACAGTGTGATAGCCACCATGCAACTCAAATTATGGCACCATATTGTAAACCGATAGAGACCCACAGGAGATTCACAGCGACCCACAGGAGATTCTAGATTTGAAGACATAATTTCAACCGTGATGATGGGTACAAACTGAGTAATCATTGGAAAGATGTTATTAACCATGCAAAAAAGATTTAACTACACATTTTTGGACCATCATATTTGACAGGCACTATTTTACTTTACCGAGTGTTAACATCCCCAGCGTTTAACAGTACTCTCCTTTTTGTATTTGATTGTCAACCAACACTGGGCAAAACAACATGGGCATTTTCGTTCTCTTCTAGCATGTGCACCAACAGGTCCAACAGTTCCACATTCACTCTCTTCTAGCCCCGCCCCCCCTCCCAATACGTTCCCTTCATTGGCTACCACATTCAGATAAGCCCCTCCCTCCCTCCCTCCTCCCCTTAACTTGTATTTAAGAACTTGTATCTTGGAATCTTTGCCTCACTTGATACAGCAAATCTGGCTGTGACGGTCCCACCTGATGACGGAGACTTGTGTTGCCTCCGAAACGTCGTGATTTATTATTTTATTTTTATTATTACTTTTATTAATTTTAATTTTATTATTTTTTACCTACGTGACTTTACCAAAAAACCTAGAGTATGAACCCACAGGAGATTCACAGAGACCCACAGATATCTTCTGGAAAACAATAAAATGTATTTACAAAAGGCATCGAATACAGATAATCTTCCAGTTGCACTTAACCTAAAAGGGGGACTATTTTTCAGAGCCCCAAAAAATAGTTGACAATTTTAACCTTCATTTTTCTGAAGCTGGTGACCTTTCTGATAATAATACATTGGGGGCAAACCCTGCTAATGCAATTTCTGACACCCCTGTACAAACATTAAACGAATTTAGTTTCCAGCCCATCCGCGAAAATAATGATCCGAAACATGTGTCCTACACTCTTTTTCAGGTGTTGACTGCTCCAGCAAAATTACTGATGACGGTTGCTTGTGTTGCTTCCGAAACGTCGTGATTTTATTTATTTTATCTTTTTTTACCTATGTGCCTTTACCGAAAAAACCTCTTATTACGTTCCTGTTGCTCTATACCAGGTAGTGGCAAGGTGCAGAATGTGCGTATCAGGCAAACCAGTAGCACCACCACTAACAAATGTTAACTCAAGGTTTTTTGGGTTGGATCGCGTAAATATGAGTGTCGATAAACTATTAAATTCGTCGCGAAAGCTACTTGTTAGACAAATGTTAACTCTTCAGACAATAGGGAGCAGCAGCTTCATTTTATAAACATGACATTGATATAATTTAAGATTATTTTGCTGCTATACATTTCATATTTGTCAACCCATACGGTTTACCCCATATTCTTGTTCAGGGAAACTCAATTTTCAGGTCCATACGGCATACAGCCGTTTCAATACTTGAACATTTATTGAGATTATTTATTTGTGTTTCTCCCTCGTGATGGGACTTTGTAAGATGAACGTTGAGATGTATAAGGGGCACGGAGTGACCAATAAGGTATTAATTGGTCTGTAATAAGGTAGGCACTGATCAGGGGTTGACCCAAAGCCATAATTATTTTATATATATTGGGGGGGGGGGGGGGGAAAGACATTCCCCAAAATATTCAAATATGCTCAAAATGCCCCCCCCCCCATAAAATAGATTTCTGTTGATATGATTGTGGTTATACTTTATTAATCCCCAATCTCTGCCATTACATACAATGAAACAAGAAAGGGTAAAACAAAAAGAAAAAACAGCAATGTAATACAACACACTATTAGACATTATTTTTTTAAATAAATAAAAAGTCCATCCCATGTGTTAGTACATTTTTTTACATTTTAGGCAGGAAATGAGTTTTTAAATTTAGATTTTTTTTCTGGGGGTGGGGACCCCAGACCCCCTGGAAGATTTGCCCCCCCCCCCCAATGTTGACTCCATGGCTACGGCCTTGGGCTGACCAGGTATATGTCCACACCACGACAACGATAAGCCACAACTTTGTCGAGGTTACCATTTGTGTGGACAGGTGGTTTCTGAAACAAATAAAGTCGAATACTTCAGTGGGCTTCGCCTGCTAAGATACACCAAGAGGTTAGTTTCATTCGTGTGATTTTTTCAAGCGACTCGTTTATCTTCATTTTGCAAATCTGCGCATTGGTGTATTGTTGTCATAACGTCTTACTCCTGTCCCCTCTTACTGAACATCTGTGAACGAAGAGCTTTAGAGCTCATCGGATTCCTTCTGCAGTATAAATATTCCGATGACGATTGAGAACACCACACCACAACCACCACAACCACCACAACCACATCCACCACTCCAACCACAACCACCACCACCACCCACTCCAACCACAACCCACTCCAACCACACCACCACAACCCACCACCACCCCACTCCAACCACAACCACCACCACACCACTCCAACACACCACACCACTCCAACCACAACCACCACCACCCACTCCAACCACCACCCACTCCAACCACAACCACCACAACCACCACACCACCACCCACTCCAACCACACCACCACAACCACCACCACCACCCACCCAATCCACAACCACCACTCCAACCACAACCACCACCACCACTCCAACCACAACAACAACCACAACCACTCCAACCACAACCACCACAACTCCAACCACAACTCCAACCACAACCACCACCACCACTCCAACCACCACTCCAACCACAACCACCACCAACCACTCCAACCACAACTCCAACAACAACCGCCATTCGCCACTAAGTGGCGGTGATGTCACCACGACGCTTTGTGCCAGGCAATGTGCACCTTGAGGCCACGTGAAGTGTCGAACGCCCTCTGGCAGGAGGTCACGAGGCAGACCCAGCAGGTGCCACGGGTCGACTGACTGAGATGACCGAGAAGACTGGCTGATGCACCACCTGTGCCCCCTACTGTGCCAACTTGCTGTGATTTATCCACCCGGCGCTCCGCTCGTTGTTGCTAGCGTCGCTACCACCACCCCAATCACAACCACCCCGACCACCACCACTCCTAACAACCACCACTCCAACCACCATTCGCAAGTGGCGGTAACGTCACCACGACGCCTGTGCCAGGGTAGGTGCACGTCGAGGCCACGCGAAGTGTCAACGCCCGCCGGCAGTAGGCCACGGGTCAGACCCGGCAGGTGCCACGGGTCAGACCAGCAGGTGCCACGGGTCAGATCCAGCAGGTGCCACGGGTCAGACCCAGCAGGTGCCACGGGTCAGACCCAGCAGGTGCCACGGGTCAGACCCAGCAGGTGCCACGGGTCAGACCCAGCAGGTGCCACGGGTCAGACCCAGCAGGTGCCACGGGTCAGACCCAGCAGGTGCCACGGGTCAGATCCAGCAGGTGCCACGGGTCAGATCCGGCAGGTGCCACGGGTCAGACCCGGCAGGTGCCACGGGTCAGACCCAGCAGGTGCCACGGGTCAGATCCAGCAGGTGCCACGGGTCAGATCCAGCAGGTGCCACGGGTCAGATCCAGCAGGTGCCACGGGTCAGATCCAGCAGGTGCCACGGGTCAGACCCGGCAGGTGCCACGGGTCAGATCCAGCAGGTGCCACGGGTCAGATCCAGCAGGTGCCACGGGTCAGATCCAGCAGGTGCCACGGGTCAGATCCAGCAGGTGCCACGGGTCAGATCCAGCAGGTGCCACGGGTCAGATCCAGCAGGTGCCACGGGTCAGATCCAGCAGGTGCCACGGGTCAGACCAGCAGGTGCCACGGGTCAGACCCAGCAGGTGCCACGGGTCAGATCCGCAGGTGCCACGGGTCAGATCCCAGCAGGTGCCACGGGTCAGATCCAGCAGGTGCCACGGGTCAGATCCAGCAGGTGCCACGGGTCAGATCCAGCAGGTGCCACGGGTCAGATCCAGGCAGGTGCCACGGTCAGGATCCGGCAGGTGCCACGGGTCAGATCCCTGCAGGTGCCACGGGTCAGATCCAGCAGGTGCCACGGGTCAGATCCAGCAGGTGCCACGGGTCAGATCCAGCAGGTGCCACGGTCAGATCAGCAGGTGCCACGGGTCAGATCCAGCAGGTGCCACGGGTCAGATCCAGCAGGTGCCACGGTCAGACCCAGCAGGTGCCACGGGTCGACTGACGAGACGACTGCCCGATGCACCTCTTGTGCCCCCTACTGTGCTGCGCTTTAGCCACCCGGCGCTCCGCACGTTGTTGTGAGACAGCATAGCGCCTCCGCTGTTGCTGGAGGGGCGACTGCCTCCCAACTGCTCAGCAGCAGCGTCCTTCACGAGCCTCCACCACCACAACACACCACCACCACCAACCACCGTCAACACAGCACCACCACAACAACCAACCACCACCACCAACAACAACCACTACCCACACATCAACAACCACCCACAACCAACTACCGCGCGCAGCAAGTCACAACAAACCTGCGCGGACATCGTCGTCAGCCGCGGGAGGGCTCCTCTGTAACTCCGAGGCCGCGAGAGGGATGACAGAGAGGCTCTGCAGCAGCAGCAGCAACGAGCCCCACATGGCCGCTGCGCACAGCGGCAGCAGCCGTGAGGCGAACCCGGCAGCAGCCGCGGCAGGCGGCGGCAGCGGAGGAGGAGGAAGGCGACGTCGCGTGACGGACGCCAAATGTGGCAATGAGAGCACGCGGTGCTTATATTGCGGAACTGCTGATGCGAGATAAGGACCCCCCCCTCCACCACCGCGCCCCGCCCATCCCCACCAGCTCGCCCCACGAGACCATCCCCCCTCGAGCTCTTCCGGCCCCCACCCCCAATAATCATCGTTCCCCCTGTACCTCTTCCGGCCCCTCCCCCCCCAGTACATCGGTTGCCCCCGCACCCTTTTCCGGCCCCTCCCCCCCAGTACATCGGTTCCCCCCGCACCCCCTTCCGGCCCCCCCCCCCGGTCTCTCCTCACACGCTGAATTTTATTTGTAGGCCAATGGTCAATTTAATAAATATAATAATATAGAGTAACAAAAATAAAAATCATAATAATATATAATAAAATTATATAATTATAAATATATAATAAACCAAAATATACTTTCCCCCTCGACCGTTTCCGGCCCCCTCCCTCACATCTCTCGCCCACCCCCACCTCTCAACCCCCCCCCCCTTCCCACCCCCTCCCCCCCCACTGTCGCGGCTATGCCCTTATATGGCAACTCAAGCAACGACTCCGGATATGACGTACATCCGCCCTCTGCTCGAGCGCACGTGCAGCTCTGCGTCACGTGACAACAACAATAACATTCGGAGCGGCCACGTGGTTAATTATCCACGTGGTTTGTTCGCCACGTGCGCTCCAATCACTCACGATGACTTCATCATCGGCCGGCGATTAATCAGTTCACTTTTTAATAACGCGGAGCTGAAATTTTGCCAAGTAAAATGCAGAATGAATTTTTATTCAATGGGCTTTTTTATTCAAGGCTGAGAAGGCAGTTTAATCACAAGTCAGTGTATCTATGTGGGTCTGTGGGTCTTTGTGTGAGTCCACGGGGTCTTTGTGTGAGTCTATGGGTCTCTGTGTGAATCTATGGGTCTCTATGTGAGTCTATGGGTCTCTGTGTGAGTCCATGGATCTCTGTGTGGGTCTATGGATCTCTGTGTGAGTCCATGGATCTCTGTGTGGGTCTATGGATCTCTGTGTGGGTCTATGCGTCCTCTGTGTGAACCTATGGGACCATGTGTGGGTCTATGTGTGGGTCTATGGGTCTCTGTGCGAGTCTATGGGTCTCTGTGTGAGTCCATTGGTCTCTGTGTGGGTCTATGGCAGCGGTCGGGAACCTATGGTTCGCGAGCCATATATGGCTCTTCCAGTGACGGCATATGGCTCCCAGACAATTTTGAGTTGAAAAAATGATAAAAAAAAAAAATCAGTTTGGAACTGATTTTAAAATACTTGTGATATTACTTAATAATACTGTGTCATTTTAAAGTAAACAGAAATTAGTTTTGAAGATAAATTTCACGTGTCACGCCTGCATGAAGCTCAACCTTACCACGTATGAACCAGACTACAAGGCCATCAGCAAAACCATGCAGCACCAGAAGTCACATTAAAAGTAAGACATATTTAATTTATTATACGTTAAAAATACTATATGGCTCTCAATGAAATATATTTAGAAATATTTGGCTTTTATGGCTCTCCCAGTCAAAAAGGTTCCCGACCCCTGGTCTATGGTGTCTCTGTGCGAGTCCATGGGTCTCTGTGTGGGTCTATGGGTTTCTGTGTGGGTCTATGGGTCTCTGTGTGCGTCTATGGGACCCTGTGTGGATCTGTGTCATTAGTGTGAGTCTATGGGTGTCTGTGTGAAGCAATGGGGTCTCTATGTGAATCTATCGGTCTCTGTGTGGGTCTATGGGTCCTCTGTGAGAGTTTATGGGTCTCTGTGTGGGTCTGTGGGTCTCTCTGTGAGACTAGATGTCTCTGTGAGAGTTTATGGGTCTCTGTGTGAGTCTATGGGTCTCTGTGTGAGTCTGTGGGTCTCTGTGAGAGTATGTGGGTCTCTGTGTGAGTCTGTGGGTCTCTGTGTGAGTCTACGGGTCTCTGTGGGAGTATGTGGGTCTCTGTGTGAGTATGTGGGTCTCTGTGTGAGTCTGTGGGTCTCTGTGAGAGTATGTGGGTCTCTGTGTGAGTCTGTGGGTCTCTGTGTGAGTCTGTGGGTCTCTGTGAGAGTATGTGGGTCTCTGTGTGAATCCGTGGGTCTCTGTGTGAGTCTGTGGGTCTCTGTGAGAGTATGTGGGTCTCTGTGTGAGTATGTGGGTCTCTGTGTGAGTCTGTGGGTCTCTGTGTGAGTATGTGGGTCTCTGTGTGAGTCTGTGGGTCTCTGTGAGAGTCTATGAATCTCTATACGAGCCATTGGTGACCGGGTTAAGCCCATCAACTGGCTACACTTGATTCTAGATTTGAAGCTTTCGTGACTGCAAGGATTCATATTCTTAGGTTTTTTCGGTAACGTCACGTAGGTTAAAATGTTTTTAATTAATAAAAGTAAAATAAAATAAAATAAAAAATCACGACGTTGTGTTGCTTCCGAAACGTCGTGATTTTTTATTTTGTTTTATTTTACTTTTATTATTTTTTTTACCTACGTGACTTTACCGAAAAAACCTAAGAATATGGCTACACTTGACCGAGTTTCATCACAACTCATTTCTTTAGAACTGCTTCTTCTTGTATTTAGCTAGTTCCCCCCCCCCCCGCCGCCACACACACACCTCCTATTAACGCGGTTTGCTACGTACGATGCAAAAGAAGTTCAACATGCATACTTGTTGGTGGTGGTGATGATGATGTTGATGGTGGTGATGTTGAGATAGCTGCATGATGAATAATTGGGGTATGTTGACGTTGATGGTGGTGATATTGATGACGCGTCCGTCTGGAACACTCCTCCGATATTAGGTAGCCACTGGGAGCTATGTACTTTCAAATCACCATGTAGATTGACAAACTCATTTCTTTAGCCTAAGCGAAGTGGCTTATCATAATGTGGAAAGTTATCGCAGCCAAATACACTAAGAGCCCATAGGCAGAGAAAGAGAGATATGCAGACTCCAAATATACAGCAGCAGCAGGCGTTTGGTTCGTGATCGAACCCACGACCTCCTGTAGACCAGGCGAGGTAGTTAACATCTCCTAGCCACCGCGGCGCCCCTAATGATGTCTCGTGACCCCCGCTCCTCATCCCCCCCCCCCATCCCCTAATTTATTTGACCCCTAACATTTGTGTTCCTTTATTTAATATTAATTTCTGTTTTAAATAAACTTCACAATATTGAGTTTTAGAGACTTACATTGGGGGGAGAGGAGGAGGAGGATGGGGGTGGGTCACAAGACATCTGGACCACCGCACCTCGTGCTGCTATGAGCCCGGCATAGTCCGAATTCCAATGTCCCACCCGTGTCACCGAGAGTCACGTTCGTCACATGAGGTGCGAATTCTCAGAGTTGGACTTTCGACACCATTAAGTGTACGCGCCAAATGTAATGTACTATTTACTCTGTTGTTTATTTTGTGCTTACCAGTTGTGAGGCCCTAGTGACCTACTGTGTATCTGGGTTTTTTCAGAAGCGACCCTGGCTATGAAATTATAGCAGCTCAACGAAAATTTTATGGCTGAGTCGACCTAAGATTGAATCGTGTGGAAATATAATAGCAGCAGTGAAATACTCGAAACGCGTGGTGATGTTGATTCTAAATTTGGAGGGGAAAACCGGAGGACCCGGAGAAAAATCCACGCGACCACGGGGAGAGAGACACGCAAACTCCAAAGATACAGCAGACGTCAGGGTCGGGATCGAACCCACGACATCCTGTAGACCAGGCGAGGTAGTTAACATCTCATAGCCACTGTGATGGTGAGAGAGAGACAGATAGACACACAAACTCCAAATATAGAGCAGGCGTCAGGGTCAGGATCGATCCCACGTCACCCTGCATATCAGAACATCCCCTAGCCACCGTGATGATGATGATGAAACAGAGAGACACGCAAACTCCAAAGATACAGCAGGCGTCAGGGTCGGGATCGAACCCACGACATCCTTCATACTAGGCGAGGTAGTTAACATCTCCTAGCCACCGTGATGATGATGATGATGAAACAGAGAGACACGCAAACTCCAAACGTACAGCAGGCGTCAGGGTCGGGATCGAACCCACGACATCCTGCATACTAAGCGAGGTAGTTAACATCTCCTAGCCACCGTGGCGACCTATGGGGGGTTTATTCGTGTGTGTGTGTGCGGTCATTCAGGTTGGACGAGGTTAATGGCACGGGGGATACCTAAACAGATACCAGCGCTGCAGTGCTGACCACCTACCCGCGCACCCACTTGCATGCACTGCGTTGGCTGTAATAGGTGCTCGCTAACAGCAGCGTCCGCCCCTCAACGTTCTGTCTGTCTGTGGAAGGGGCCGTCCATAAATGACGTCACGCACCTGGGGGGGGGGTCAGGCATTTGTGACGATGCGTGACGATGGGGGAGGGGGGGGGGGTTGAAATGTGACGTCGCATCAAAATGCGCAACTTTAAATAAATATAGACAACACGTTCTCTACTTAATTAAATATACTTTTAAATAAATGTTTTATCCTACAATATCAGAGTGCAGCGCCACATTAAATACGCACTACAAATACAATAGTTTAAAGCGATTTGAAGTATGTTTTATATTTTTTTTTGGGGGGGGCAGAGCTTTGTGACGTCATATTTGAGGGGGGGGTCTGACTTTTTGTGACGCCGTGTGACGAAGGGGGGGGGTCAAAAATCGTCCAAAATCGCGTGACGTCATTTATGGACGATCCCCAAGGCGACAAACACTCTGTACGTTGAAATCCTTTCGGCAGCAACGTACGTAGCCCAACCCCATACCTGTAACCCATTGTCAGCGCCCTACCTTATTACAGCGGGCCAAGTCAGACCTCATTGGTCACCGCATGCCCCTCATAAAATCTCAACGTTCACCCATCACAAGGCACAAACACAAATACAACATCTCAATAAATATTCTTGGTTCTTTCGGTAAAGTCACGTAGAAGGGAAATAATAAAATAAATAAAACAATATTTAATGTTTTCCCTTCTACGTGACTTTACCGAAAGAACAAGAATATGAATCCCTGCAGTCACGAAAGCTTTACATCGAAATCTCAACGTTTGTGCCCGTATTGAATAGGCTGCGCGCCGCGTGGACCTGAAAACGCAATCTCCCTGTACACGAATACGGGGTGAACCGCGTGGGTCGACGGGTTTATGCGACTCTGATTATAATCGTGTCGGAGATGCGGGGGGAGGGATTACAAACTAAACACAATGACAACAACAACAACAAGCAGCAGCAGCAAGTTCTACTTTTCAGCTTTGGCGAGTTACTGGGCGGTGGTTATCAGTGGCTAAGCAATCACCAACAGCCAGTCCGGTGTATGTGTGGTGTGTGTAGTGTGTGTGGTGTGTGTGGTGTGTGTGGTGTGTGTGGTGTGGTGTGTGTGTGTGGTGTGTGTGTGTGGTGTGTGTGGTGTGTTGTGTGTGTGGTGTGTTGTGTGTGTGGTGTGTGTGTGTGGTGTATGTGGTGTGTGTGTGGTGTGTGTGTGGTGTGTCTGTGGTATGTCTGTGGTATGTGTGGTGTGTGTGTGTGGTGTAGTGTGTGTGGTGTGTGTGGTGTAGTGTGTGTGGTGTGAGTGGTGTGTATGGTGTTATTGTGGTGTGTGTGGTGTGTGTGGTGTGTGTGGTGTGTGTGTGTGTGGTGTGTGTGTGGGGTAGTGTGTGTGTGGTGTGTGTGTGGTGTGTGTGGTGTGTGTGTGGTGTGCGTGTGGTGTGTGTGGTGTGTGTGTGGTGTGTCTGTGGTATGTCTGTGGTATGTGTGGTGTGTGTGTGGTGTAGTGTGTGTGGTGTGTGTGGTGTAGTGTGTGTGGTGTGTGTGTGTGGTGGTGTGTATGGTGTTTATTGTGGTGTGTGTGGTGTGTGTGGGTGTGTGTGTGGTGTGTGTGGTGTGTGTGGTGTGTGGTGTGTGTGTGTATGGTGTGTGTGTGTGTGTGGTGTGTGTGTGTGGTGTGTTGGTGGATGTTTGTGTTGTGTGTGTGTGGTGTGTCTGTGGTTGTGGTGTGTGTGGTGTGTGTGGTGTGTGTGGTGTGTGTGTGGTGTGCGTGTGGTGTGTGTGGTGTGTGTGTGGTGTGTCTGTGGTATGTGTGTGGTATGTGTGGTGTGTGTGGTGTAGTGTGTGTGGTGTGTGTGGTGTAGTGTGTGGTGTGTGTGTGGTGGTGTGTATGGTGTTATTGTGGTGTGTGTGGTGTGTGTGTGTGTGTGTGTGGTGTGTGTGTGGTGTGTGGTGTTGGTGTGTGTGTATGGTGTGTGTGTGTGTGGTGTGTGTGTGTGGTGTGTGTGGTGGATGTTTGTGTTGTGTGTGTGTGGTGTGTCTGTGGTTGTGGTGTGTGTGGTGTGTGTGGTGTATGTGTGGTGTGTGTAGTGTGTGTGGTGTGTGTGGTGTGTGTGGTGTGGTGTGTGTGTGGTGTGTGTGTGTGGTGTGTGTGTGGTGTGTTGTGTGTGTGGTGTGTTGTGTGTGTGGTGTGTGTGTGTGGTTTATGTGGTGTCTGTGTGTGTGGTGTATGTGTGGTGTGTGTGGTGTGTGTGTTGTGTGTGTGTGGTGTGTGGTGGTGTGTGTGTGGGGTAGTGTGGTGTGGTGTGTGTGTGTGGTGTGTGTGGTGTGTGTGGTGTGTGTGTTTGGTGTGCGTGTGGTGTGTGTGGTGTGTGTGTGGTGTGTCTGTGGTATGTCTGTGGTATGTGTGGTGTGTGTGTGGTGTAGTGTGTGTGGTGTGTGTGGTGTAGTGTGTGTGGTGTGTGTGTGTGGTGGTGTGTATGGTGTTATTGTGGTGTGTGTGGTGTGTGTGGTGTGTGTGCGTGGTGTGTGTGGTGTGTGTGGGTGTGTGGTGTGTGTGTGTGTGTATGGTGTGTGTGTGGTGTGTGTGTGTGGTGTGTGTGTGTGTGTATGGTGTGTGTGTGTGGTGTGTGTGTGTGGTGTGTGTGGTGGATGTTTGTGTTGTGTGTGTGTGGTGTGTCTGTGGTTGTGGTGTGTGTGGGTGTATGTGTGGTGTGTGTAGTGTGTGTGGTGTGTGTGGTGTGTGTGGTGTGGTGTGTGTGTGGTGTGTGGTGTGTGTGTGGTGTGTTGTGTGTGGTGTGTTGTGTGTGTGGTGTGTGTGTGTGGTGTATGTGGTGTGTGTGTGTGTGGTGTATGTGTGGTGTGTGTGGTGTGTGTGTTGTGTGTGTGGTGTGTGTGTGTGGTGTGTGTGTGGGGTAGTGTGTGTGTGGTGTGTGTGTGTGGTGTGTGTGGTGTGTGTGTGTGGTGTGCGTGTGGTGTGTGTGGTGTGTGTGTGGTGTGTCTGTGGTATGTCTGTGGTATGTGTGGTGTGTGTGTGGTGTAGTGTGTGTGGTGTGTGTGGTGTAGTGTGTGTGGTGTGTGTGTGTGGTGTGAGTGGTGTGTATGGTGTTATTGTGGTGTGTGTGGTGTGTGTGTGTGGTGTGTGTGGTGTGTGTGTTGTGTGTGTGGTGTGTGTGTGTGTGGTGTGTGTGTGGGGTAGTGTGTGTGTGGTGTGTGTGTGTGGTGTGTGTGGTGTGTGTGTGGTGTGTGTGGTGTGCGTGTGGTGTGTGTGTGTGTGTGGTGTGTCTGTGGTATGTCTGTGGTATGTGTGGTGTGTGTGTGGTGTAGTGTGTGTGGTGTGTGTGGTGTAGTGTGTGTGGTGTGTGTGTGTGGTGTGAGTGGTGTGTATGGTGTTATTGTGGTGTGTGTGGTGTGTGTGTGGTGTGTGTGGTGGATGTTTGTGTTGTGTGTGTGTGGTGTGTCTGTGGTTGTGGTGTGTGTGGTGTGTGTGGTGTATGTGTGGTGTGTGTGGTGTGTGTGGTGTGTGTGTGTGTGTGTGTGTGTGTGTGATGTTGTGTGTGGTGTATGTGTGGGGCGGTGTGTGTGTGGTTGTGTGTGGTGTGTGTGTGGTGTGTGGTGTGTGTGTGTAGTGTGTGTGGTGTAGTGTGTGTGTGGTGTGAGTGTGTGTGATGTGTGTGGTGTGTGTGTGGTGTGTGTGGTGTGGTGTGTGTGGTGTGTGTGTGTGGTGTGTATGGTGTGATTGTGGTGTGGTGTGGTGTATGTGGTGTGCGTGTGTGGTGTGTATGGTGTGATTGTGGTGTGTGTGGTGTGTGTGTGGTGTAGTGTGTGTGGGGTGTGTGTGGTGTGTGTGTGGTGTGTGTGGTGTAGTGTGTGTGGTGTGTGTGTGTGGTGTGAGTGGTGTGTATGGTGTTATTGTGGTGTGTGTGGTGTGTGTGGTGTGTGTGTGTGGTGTGTGTGTTGTGTGTGTGGTGTGTGTGTGTGTGGTGTGTGTGTGGGGTAGTGTGTGTGTGGTGTGTGTGTGTGGTTGTGTGTGGTGTGTGTGTGTGTGTGTGTGGTGTGCGTGTGGTGTGTGTGGTGTGTGTGTGGTGTGTCTGTGGTATGTCTGTGGTATGTGTGGGTGTGTGTGTGGTGTAGTGTGTGGTGGTGTGTGTGGTGTAGTGTGTGTGGTGTGTGTGTGTGGTGTGAGTGGTGTGTATGGTGTTATTGTGGTGTGTGTGGTGTGTGTGTGTGGTGTGGTGGTGTGTGGTGTGTGTGTGTGTGTGTATGGGTGTGTGTGTGGTGTGTGTGTGTGTGTGGTGTGTGGTGGATGTTTGTGTTGTGTGTGTGTGGTGTGTCTGTGGTTGTGGTGTGTGTGGTGTGTGTGGTGTATGTGTGGTGTGTGTGGTGTGTGTGGTGTGTGTGTTGTGTGTGTGTGGTGTGTGATGTTGTGTGTGGTGTATGTGTGGGGCGGTGTGTGTGTGGTTGTGTGTGGTGTGTGTGTGGTGTGTGGTGTGTGTGTGTAGTGTGTGTGGTGTAGTGTGTGTGTGGTGTGAGTGTGTGTGATGTGTGTGGTGTGTGTGTGGTGTGTGTGTGGTGTGGTGTGTGTGGTGTGTGTGTGTGGTGTGTATGGTGTGATTGTGGTGTGGTGTGGTGTATGTGGTGTGTGTGTGTGGTGTGTATGGTGTGATTGTGGTGTGTGTGGTGTGTGTGTGGTGTAGTGTGTGTGGGGTGTATGTGGTGTGTGTGTTGGTGTGTGTGGTGTATGTGTGTGTGGTGTGTGTGGTATGTGGTGTGGTGGTGTGTGTGTTGGTGTGTGTGTGGTGTGTCAGAGGAGGAGTTAGAGACGCTGCTGCTGAACCTGGAGCGTGCCACTGAGAGGTGGGGCCTTACCATCAGCCCCACCAAAACTAAGCACCTGCCACAACTTCCAATCGGTGATGGGGTAGTTGTGGAGAAACAAAAACAATACCAAATGATGAACGAAGCAAAGTGCCGACTACACCGAGCATCTTCTTGTTTCCTCTGATCGTAAAAAAAAGAGTGGAGAGTTTCCCATACCTGGGCAGTGTGCTAATGACCGGCTCCAGTTTAACAGCAGAGGTCTCACTCCGAATCAGTCGAGCGGCAATATCTTTTTGTAATGCGAGCGTAAGCGGGTTCACTGCTGGGCTCTGGACCAATCATACGGCCCGGGGTATTGGGGGGCGGAGCCCAGTATGGGGGCGTATGTGAAGGTCCCCGCTCACCTCGGGTCCAATCGAAAGCGAGATGAGTGGGGGCGGAACCTAGGGGCGGAGCCAACAGGGCTCGATGGGGAGGCCAGATCTGGAAGTTCGAAGGCACGTGGTGTGAGGGAGGAGACAGGGTCACGTGGTGAAGGGATATAGGTGGCAGCCCGGAAGGGCTCCGGGTCAGTTGGTAGAGTCACGAAGCTGGACCACGTTGGGTGGCCAGAGGGAATCCGCACCATCAGCCACGTGGCTGCAGGGGCTTCAGCACAGCGTCAGCCAGTGGTGTGAGGAGCGGGGGGAGCGGGAGGACTGACGAGAGCGCGCGTGCGGGCCGCGTCGTGAGGAGCAGCTGGTCCGCTGTCGGGACCAGCGGGGTGCGGGTGTCAACCCGAATAAAGAGTGACGGAGACCAAGCAGTGCTTGGCGAAGTCTTTTATTACATTTTCATCGGTTGCGTAACGCTGTGTGGAAGCTACCTGGTCTGTCGCTCTGCACGTAGCTTCAGGTCTTCTCGGCCACGGTCATTCCCTCCCTTCTCTACGCTTGCGAAACGTGGACCCCCCTGATGGAACATCGTCGCCGGTTGGAAACATTAAGGCTGGCCTGCCTACGATCACATCCTGGGTTTAACCAGGCTGGATTGTGTGAGGAGCTCACAAATCCTTGAAAGATCTGGACAAAGTCCCATCGGTGAGCTCCTCCGGCAGGCAAGGCTGCGTTGGCTGGGTCATGTAGCCCGCATGCCCAGCCACCGCATGCCTAAACAGCTTTTGTTCGGCCGGATCGAGGGGGCTAAACGGGCGCGGCACGGGCTAGAGAAGAGATGAAGTGATGTGGTACAGGAGGACGTGGAGCTGAGTGGACTTGCCGATGACTGGTACCAGCGGTGCCAAGATCGGCCTCAGTGGAGGAGGCTCGTGAAGGACGCTGCTACTGGGCAGTTGGAGGCAGTTGCCCTCCAACAACAACGGAGGGCGGAGGAGCGACGCTCACAACAACGAGCAGAGCGCCGGGTGTATAAAGTACAGCAAGTTGTCACAGTAGGGGGCACAGGTGGCGCATCGGCCACTCATCTCAGTCAGTCGACCCGTGGCACCTGATGGGTCTGCCCCGTGACCTCCTGCCAGCGGGCGTTCATCACTTAACGTGGCCTCAAGGTGCACATGGCCTGGCACAAGCGTCGTGGTGGCGTCACTGCCACTTAGTGGCGAATGGCGGTTGTTGTTGTGTGTGTGTTGGTGTGTGGTACGTGTGTGGTGGTGTGTGTTGGTGTGTGGTGTGTGTGTGCGGTGCGTGTGTGTGCGATGTGTGGTGTGTGTGTTGTGTGTGCGGTGTGGTTCGGTGTGTGTGGTGTGTGTGTGGTGTGGTGGATGGTGTGTGTGGTATGTGTGTGGTGTGTGTGTGTGGTGTGTGTGGTGTGTGTGTGGTGTGTGTGGTGTGGGCGGTGTGTGTGTGGTGTGTGTGTGGTGTGTGTGTGTGGTGTGTGTGGTGTGTGCGGTGTGTGTGGTGCGGTGTGTGTGTGGGTGTGTGTGGTGTGTGTGGTGTGCGCGGTGTGTGTGGTGCGGTGTGTGTGTGGGTGTGTGTGGTGCGGTGTGTGGTGCGGTGTGTGGTGCGGTGTGTGGTGCGGTGTGTGTGGTGTGCGCGGTGTGTGTGGTGCGGTGTGTGTGTGGGTGTGTGTGTGCGGTGTGTGCGGTGCGGTGCGGTGTGTGTGGTGCGGTGTGTGGTGCGGTGTGTGTGTGGGTGTGTGTGGTGCGGTGTGTGTGGTGCGGTGTGTGTGGTGCGGTGTGTGTGCGGTGTGTGTGTGGGTGTGTGTGGTGCGGTGTGTGTGTGGGTGTGTGTGGTGCGGTGTGTGTGGTGCGGTGTGTGTGGTGCGGTGTGTGTGTGGGTGTGTGTGGTGCGGTGTGTGTGGTGCGGTGTGTGGTGCGGTGTGTGTGGTGCGGTGTGTGTGGTGCGGTGTGTGTGGGTGTGTGTGGTGGCGGTGTGTGGGTGTGTGTGGTGCGGTGTGTGTGGTGCGGTGTGTGTGGGTGTGTGTGGTGCGGTGTGTGGTGCGGTGTGTGTGGTGCGGTGTGTGGTGCGGTGTGTGGGGGGCGGTGTGTGTGTGTGGTGTGTGTGGTGCGGTGCGGTGTGTGTGTGCGGTGTGTGTGTGTGTGTGCGGTGTGTGTGTGCGGTTTGTGTGTGTGCGGTGTGTGTGTATGCGGTGTGGTGCGGTGCGGTGTGTGTGTGTGGTGTGCGGTGTGTGGTGTGCGGTGTGTGTGTGGTGTGCGGTGTGTGTGTGTGCGGTGTGTGTGTGCGGTGTGTGTGTGTGGTGTGCGGTGTGTGTGTGTGGTGTGTGTGTGTGTGTGGTGTGCGGTGTGTGTGTGCGCGGTGTGTCACCGTTTAGCTTCGGCGAAGGTGACACGAAACGCATAATTGGAGGTGATTATCGGGGGTGTTGTGGGATGAACGACGAAACGCGCCACGCCCCGTGGACACTTCAGTTAAGCACCCGGCACGGGCCTCGCGATGAGCGACCTGGGTGGGGGGTGGGGGGGAGGGTTGGCGTCTATCATCAGCCCAGGAGGAGGAGGAGGATAATGGGCGTGAGAAGCGCGTCCCGCTAATTCTGCGCTCGAGGCACGCGATGTCTGTGCCCCTCGCCACGGGCCGAGGGGTTCGACTCCCGGCTCGGGTGCAGCAGCAGCATCATCATCAACCCCATTGCCATTGAGTACTGCTACTGCTGCTGCTACTGCTGCTACTGCTGCTGCTACTACTGCTGCTGCTGCTACTGCTGCTATTGCTGCTACTGCTGCTTACTGCTGCTGCTGCTACTACTACTACTGCTGCTACTACTGCTGCTGCTGCTACTGCTGCTACTGCTGCTGCCGTTATGAAGTACTCCAAGGCTGGGGGGTGATTTTTTTTTCTCTAATCCGCTGGGCCATCGGATTCATAGCAGCAGCCAAATGTCTCTAAACCCGCGGTGACGTCGATGTCTAAATGTGGAAGCGGGTGGGGGGGGACACGGAGGAGGACTCGGGACCACGCGGTGAGAGAGAAACGAGCAAACTCACGACTTGAGTTTCACAAACTCATTGCTCCAGAACTGCTTCTTATACTGGGTAGGAACCTCCTGGTTACACCAGCCCACAGGGGATTATTGTGTCCGTCCGTCGGTTGTGCATTCAAAAATGGGAGGGGTGGGGCTGGGTGGAGAGGGGAGGGTGGGGAGGGGCTGGGTGTGGAGGGTGGGGAGGGGCTGGGTGGGGAGGGGAGGGTGGGGAGAGGCTGGGTGGGGAGGGTGGGGAGGGGCTGGGTGGGGAGGGTGGGGCTGGGTGGGGAGGGGCTGGTCACCCCGTGGTGCCCTTATAAAACTCAACGTTTAACCTACTCACGCCGGCTTGTGCCCGCCCTCACAGTCGGGCATATTTACGGAATACACCACGCCGCCGTTGACCCTGGCCATTGACCGAGCAACCCGACGTTCCTACCAGCTCCCTCCGCAGCAGGACAATGTGTTTGTGTGCATGTTGCTGTCCTTCCCTACCCATTAGCTCGCTTGGGCTGCGTACGGTGCGAAAGAAATTCAACATTCGTACGAGTATGGGTCTCTTTGGGTCTTTGTGGGTCTCTGGGTCTTTGTGGGTCTCTGGGTCGTTGTGGGTCTCTATGGTTCTATACGAGTCTCTGGATCTCTGTGGGTCTCTGTGCGTCTCTTCCCATATTACTGTAACTACGCGCTTTTAAATCATCACCTGGATTGACGAACTAATTTTTTTAGAACTGCTTGTAGTTATTGTCGTGTTTAGTTTGTAGTCATTCCCCTCCGCACCTCCGATTAGCGCGGTTGGATGCGTACGGAGCGATGGAAATTCAACATCCATACAAACTACCATACAACTACACTATACACACTTCTATACGTTCAACATACGTACAGAGAGCCCCACAGACACCCAGGCCCATAGAGACCCACAGCTTAGCACGGTTGGCTACGTACGGTGCCGACAGAAGTTCAACATAGATAACGCAGTGCGCTAATCACTGCGCCACCGCTCCACCCAACTTATTAATATCCCGATGGACGATGCCAAAATGAGCATTTGCACAAACCGGCAGCGGGAGTCGAACTCGTGTCCGTCGTCAGAGGCGCGCGCGTGCTGACCGCTGGGCTGTTTTATTATTATATTATTATTATCTATATATATAAAATCGCAAATCTGTCTGTCTGTCTGTGTGTCGCCGGACCATACACAGTTTCATTGGACGAAATGTGAGGGATTTGCGAGACGTGATTGGTCCGTTTGGTTTTCCACGGCGGTTGCCCCTGGCAACGGGTAGCGACGCATTCGCTGCGGGGTGGACGCCATTTTTAATTCCCGTTAAAAATATGCGCACGCATTAACACGCGACTCTGAGGTAAATTCATCAAAGTTTCACGTCCTCTTCACTCACCCCCCACCCCAATGTGTGCAATTACTATTATAGGGTCGGTAGATAATAAAATTATAGCGATTAGACAGTATTATTGTAGCGCGGGGGGGGGGGGGGGGGAATGGCACCCGTACCCAGCCTCAGCCGGGTGGGCAATTTAGGCGAGGCCGGAGGCTCTGCACGGTACTAGGCCTCGACACCCACCACGCGACTCTGAGGTAAATTCATCAAAGTTTCACGTCCTCTTCACTCCCCCGCCACCCCACCACAATGTGTGCAATTACTATTATAGGGTCGGTAGATAATTAAATTATAGCGATTAGACAGTATTTTTGTAGCGCGGGGGGTGGGGGGGGTAACGGCCCCGGTACCCAGCCTCAGCCGGTGGGCAATTTAGGCGAGGCCGGAGGCTCTGCACGGTACTAGGCCTCGACACCCCACCACACTATAGGCCGTACATATTACTGCACAGCGACCGAGGAGATCGTGGCTGGGGGGGGGGGGGGGGGCAGGGGTAGCAGCCCATCTGTGTATATATGTAAGGTTATTAAGAAATATATTTTTCACCCGGGCAATGCCGGGTACTTATGCTAGTATTATTATATTATTCCGATAATTAGGTCTGCTGACCCAGCAAAGTCTCCCCGAGTCTCGTGGCTCACTCTGTAGGACAGGGGGAGATCATACAAACTCCACTCTGTAGGACAGGGGGAGATCATACAAACTACACTCTGTAGGACAGGGGGAGATCATACAAACTTCACTAATTCTGTAGAACAGGGGGGGATCACTCAAACTCCACTCTCTCACTCTGTAGAACGGGGAGAGAGAACGGACAATCAATCACCCGAGTCGGGGAATCGAACCCAGGGTCCCCTTCGTTCCTTTCTGTTGTTGCCGCTCGACGCAGGTACATGACCGGCGTGCGCCTTCCAGACCGCCACCCCAAATTCCGCTAATCGGCGTCTGCGAGGTGACCAACTCGAGGCACGCCTCGAGGGCTTTAGGGACACAATTATGAAGGCGGCGGCGGCAAGTTGGGATGCCCGCGAGCTGCCTCCCATCCTCTAATTGACGGTAATTTCACCGCGTCCTTTGGAGCATCATCATCATGGGCCACGTCCCAGTTGCATGTCCCCGGTGGGTTAATGAGGTGGGCGGGAGGGTCGCTTTATAAGGCCGCGCGCGCCGACGCTTCG
Source organism: Lethenteron reissneri (assembly GCF_015708825.2). NCBI lineage: Eukaryota > Metazoa > Chordata > Hyperoartia > Petromyzontiformes > Petromyzontidae > Lethenteron > Lethenteron reissneri. Next base: position 30,727 of record NC_083848.1, read on the forward strand.
CTGCACTGTTCTTGGCAAGTTTGGGGGGATTTCTTTGGTGCTCTTTTTGAAATCACGTGGAAAAGCCACGGGGCAGGCGGCGTCCGTCGATTGATGAGGCATCTCGACGGCTCAGTCCGTGTGCTGCCGCTGCTGATGTGCTGCTGCTGCTGTTGCTGCTGATTGCAGTTTTGCTTGTGAATCTTTTTACCGCGATACGACTCGGAGGCCTCTGTAATCATGGCCAGGTGAGTGGTTTCAGGGGTTTGTTTATATTTTTATGTAACCGTAGGCGTTATTTGTTACCAAAATACATCGTTGATTCGTCGATCTTGATTTGAAGCTTTCGCGACTGCAGGGATACATACTCTGTGGTTCTTTCGGTATGAAGTCACGTAGATAGAACATTAATAGATCACGACGTTTCGATCGCAGCACAAGCAGCCGTTCCCATGATCACTGTTTCATTGCTTTCATGGCTTTATTTTGGTGATTTCGAAAAAAAAATTTGGTTTGGCCATGTTTGTTTGTTGTAGTACGGAGTTAGAATGATGGCTTTAATTTAAGTTGTCTTGTGGTTGTTGTTGTTGTTTGACTTACATCCCACTGGGATGTTTGCACAGCGTTGATGAACGGTGCTTCTTTTTCTGGAAGACTTTGCAGTTTTTTCCTGGATTTTTTTTTTGCGCATAGTCACTTTAAGATGTTTTCTTGTTCATTTTTTAGTTTCTTGTTTGTTGCGGTTGCACCCGATTCAAGAGCCGAATGGCTCACAGGCCTATGCCAAATAAATAAACTTGAAACAGAAACCGTCATCAGGTGAGACGAACACAGCAGGATGACTGCTGAGGCAGGCAGGAGCATTGTCAGTGGTGCTGTTATAAGTTCGTACGCGTGGATTCGCACATCCTGTGTATATATAAATCTTAAATCTTAAATCGGAGACACACAGAAGTTGTTGATGGACAGACAGACGGTGCCTCTGATGGGATCTCGAGACAATACGAGACAATGTGGGAAGATAAGCCACGCGGTTTAGACATTGGGAACAGCATAAGAGAAAGAGCGCACACTCTCTTGCTCTTGCGTGTGTGTGTGTGTGTCCGCTACGAACACGGCGACCCGAGTTCGATTCCCGCTCACGGCCACCAACACCACCAGTGGCGATTATCTGAACCGGTCCTGGGCCTCCCCTAGGTCCACTCAGCCTCAAATGAGTACTAGGTGCGCTGTGTAAACATCGCGACTAGGGAGACAAAGGCGGCCGGGCGTGGTGCTGGCCACCCACTCCCTCGTGTGCCGTGCCGGCCTTCATAGGTGCTGCTACTCGCTAACAGAACTTGCCCCGACAGTCTTCTCGAGCCTATACGGGGGAGCTTTGTCTTTGGCATCGATTCGGCTTTCATAGGTGCTGCTACTCGCTCACAGCACTTGCCCCAGCAGTCGGTTAAGGCTATACGGGGGAGCTTTGTCTTTTGCTGTGATTCGGCTTTCATAGGTGCTGCTACTCGCTCACAGCACTTGCCCCAGCAGTCTGTGAAGGCTGTATGGGGGTTCTTTGTCTGGACCTTCATAAGTGCTGCTACTCGCTCACAGCACTTGCCCCAACAGTCTGCTCGAGGCTATACCGGGGGTTGGGGATATCGTTGTCTTCATATTATTGGTTCTTTCGGTAAAGTCACGTAGAAGGGAAATAAAAAAAGAATAAAAATATGTTAAATTTTTATTATTTTATTATTTCTCTTCTACGTGACTTTACCGAAAGAACCAAGAATATGAATCCCTGCAGCTTTAAATCGAAAGTTATCTTCGTCTTGTGTGTGTCCGCAGCTATTCGGACAGGAGCGACCTGTCCGTGGTGCTGAATGAGCTGTGGCGAGCCGACATCAATCGGCTCACCCCGTGCACCGATTACTCCATCTGCCTGCAGGTGAAACACCCCGGGGCATTCACCTTCACCGCGAGAGGGGCCCGGCTGTTAAAATGACATTATTAATTGTAAAAATTCAAATACCATTTTTTGTTAAACATATTGTGTATTTCCCCAGGTGTAAGGCCCCCCCTACTGAGCTACTGCGTGGCTACTTTTTCTAGAAGCTACTCTGGCCATCACAAATGATAGCAAGCTTAACAACGGTGGCTAGGGTGGCTAGGAGATGTTGACTACCTCGCCTGGTACGCAGGAGGTCGTGGGTTCGGTCGGGATCGAACCCACGACCTCCTGTTAATTAGGCGAGGTAGTTAACATCTCCTAGCCACCGTGATGATGGTGAGAGAGAGAGAGACACGCAAATCACAAATATACAGCAGCAGGCATCGTCACGGTTGTTATTGAACCCACGACCTCCTGTATACCGGGCGAGGTAGTTAACATCTCCTAGCCACGGTGGTGATGATGAGAGAAAGACAACGACACGCAAACACAATGGGCGTCGTCAGGGTCGGGACCGGACTTACAGACCTCCTGCGTAGCAGGCGAGGGAGTTAACATCTCCGAAGTCACCTCGGCAGTGTGCCAAGAGGCTACGCGGGATGCGGTGGGGTGGTGGTGGTGGTGAGGGGGGTCTGAATCTTTGTGTCTTTTGAAACAGGCCGAGGCGAGCCCACGTGGACAGACGGACGAGGCGCCCAAGCGCCTCTTCCACTTCGTGGACGAGAATAAGCTGAAGGGGATGAAGACCTACTCGAGTACGCGGTTACCCACACTCACTTTACCCCACCACCACCACCTACTCGAGTACGCGGTTACCCACACTCACTTTACCACACCACCACCACCACCACGTGCATGGCACGGCAATCGTTGCTGCTGCCCCCTGGGGACAGAATTCAGTTTAACACTGAGTACTTGTAGTAGGAGGAGGCTTTCAACGACCAATATTATCCATAATAAGAGGTTTGCATATTATTTTGGTTCTTTCGGTAAAGTTACGTAGGTATAAAATAAAACAAAATATGTATTTTATTTTATTTCATAAATATTTCATTTTATTTCATAAAATAAAATATTATTTAATTAAATAAAATATTTATGATATTTTATAAAACAAAATATTTACACTTGTTTATAAAATAAAATATTTATTTCATCAAATAAAATATATGTGGAGGGAAAAGAAAAACTGGAGGAGCCGGAGAAAAAACTCACGCGACCGCGGGGAGAGAGAGAGAGACACGCAAACTCCAAATATACAGCAGCAGGCGTCAGGGTTGGGATCTAACCCACGACTTCCTGCATGCCAGGCGAGGTAGTTAACATCTCCTAGCCACCGTGATGATGAGAAAGACGCAAACTCCAAATAGACAGCAGCAGGCGTCAGGGTCGGGATCTAACCCACGACTTCCTGTACACGAGGCGAGGTAGTTAACATCTCTTAGCCACCGTGATGATGAGAGAGACGCAAACTCCAAATATACAGCAGCAGGCGTCAGGGTCGAGATCTAACCCACGACTTCCTGTACACGAGGCGAGGTAGTTAACATCTCCTCGCCACCGTGATGATGATGAGAGAGACACACAAACTCAAAATATACAGCAGCAGCAGGCGTCAGGGTCGAGATCGATCCCACGACCTCCTGCATACCAGGCGAGGTAGTTAACATCTCCTAGCCACCGTGATGATGATGAGAGGGCGAGAGAGACACGCTAACTCAAAATATACAGCAGGTGTCAGGGATCGAACCCTGGACCTCCTGCATACCAGGCGAGGAAGTTGAATGAATAAGAGAGACACTTTAACACAGATATGCTTGTTTTATCATGGGATCTTTTTCTGAAAGTATCCAAAATGATGAAACTAAGAAAAGTGTTTTTACCCTTTCTGGCAATAAAGTAAGTGTTGCGTTAAACAGCATCAACATAGATGATACGTTTTAGCAAGGAATCAAGTCGACATTAACGGCACACAGTTCTTGAGGTGAACGTGTAAACAAAAATGCTCTAAATTTCGATTTAAAGCTTTCGTGACTGCAGGGATTCATCTTCTTGGTTCTTTCGGTAAAGTCACGTAGAATGGAAATAATAAAATAATATAAAATAAAACAAAATAATTCTCACGACGTTTCGAAGACAGTCTGAATGTCATTCAGACTCTGTCTTCTCGACAGACCTGTTCTTCACCTGAGGACGGCTGCTTGCGTTGTGACCGAAACGTCGTGAGAATTATTTTATTATGTTGTATCTTTATTATTTTATTATTTCCATTCTACGTGACTTTACCGAAAGAACCAAGAAAAATGCTCTAATAATCATATAATTATATAATTCTAATTTTATAATTATATAATCTAATATTTTAATTATATAATTCTAATTTTATAATTATATAATTCTAATATTATAACGATGAAGGCTGTAACTCGAGGCTGGTTTCTCTGTGTGTGTGTGTGAGAAAGTCGTGTTACACAATATAATTGTATCATTATAATAATAATATTGATGATGATGAAGGTTTCTGTGTGTGTGTGAGAGAGAAAGTCGTGTTACACAATAGAATGATATCATAATAATAATACTGATGATGATGATGAAGGTTTCTCTGTGTGTGAGAGAAAGTCGTGTTACACAATAGAATTATATCATAATAATACTGATGATGATGATGAAGGTTTCTCTGTGTGTGAGAGAAAGTCGTGTTACACAATACACTTATATCATTATAATACTGATGATGAAGGTTTCTGTGTGTGTGTGTCAGGCTTCATGGCGATGCTGGACAACTACGAGGCCGGCGTGGGGACCCCGGAATGTCTGAGCCCAGAAGAGTTGAAGGAAATCGACGACTTCCTGGACGCCGTGATGGAGACCCACGTGGTTAAGGTAGCAACCCCTCCTGTGTGTGCCGTGGTGGTGCTGGTGGTGGTGCTGGTGGTGGTGCTGGTGGTGGTGGTGCTGGTGGTGCTGGTGGTGCTGGTGGTGCTGGTGGTAGTGGTGGTGGTGCTGGTGGTGGTGGTGCTGGTGGTGCTGCTGGTGGTGCTGGTGGTGCTGGTGATGGTGCTGGTGGTGCTGCTGGTGGTGGTGGTGCTGGTGGTGGTGGTGCTGGGTGTGCTGGTGGTGCTGGCGGTGGTGCTGGTGGTGCTGATGGTGGTGCTGGTGGTGGCGGTGGTGCTGGTGGCGGTGGTGCTGGTGGTGCTGGTGGTGCTGGTGGTGGTGGGGTAAAGAGTGGGTAACTCCCACTTGTCCACCCCCTCTCGCGATGTCTGTACAGCAAGTTGAACTTCCTTCGCACCATCCCATGCACCTGCTATCACGTATTTGGACCTTCCTTCATGCATCGCTCCGGTGCCGCGCTGCCATGAGCTCCCCGTACCCACTCGTCCGGAGAGAGAGCAGCCGTCTTTAGAAGAGAGCAGCAAGTCAGAGAGCGAGGAAGACGTTGTAGATCCAGATGACAATTTTAGAGGTGGAGCTGAGGAGAGAAACCCATACTACCAACCAAAAAGACCTCAACGACTTGATCAGAGATCTTGGTCTCACCAAGTCCATTGCCGAGCTTTTGACATTGAGGCTCAAGCAGTGGAACTTGTTGGATGAAAGAAGTGTGCAAGTCGCAGATCAGAGGAAGCGTCACCAACCTTTTTGCAGCTTCTTCACCCGTCAAGATGGGCTCTGCTTCTGCCACAATGTGACCAGTCTGTTCGAGGCAATCGGAATCGCCTGTAACCAGAATGAGTGGCACCTCTTCATTGACAGCGCATCCAGGAGCCTCAAAGCGGTGCTGCTCCACAATGGTAACAAGTACCCGTCTCTTTCCCTGGCTCACTCGGTGCACCTCAAAGAGAATTACAACAGCATCAAGACCTTGCTGGACGCCTTGAAGTATGATGAGTACGGCTGGGAGGTCATCAGGGACTTCAAAATGGTGGCATTCCTGATGGGTCTCCAAGGCGGTTTTACCAAGTTTCCCTGCTATCTTTGCCTTTGGGACAGCAGGGACACCAAGGCACACTACCACAGGCGGGACTGGCCACAGCGGACCGAGTTCTCGGTGGGGAGGAACAACGTCAAGTGAGAGCCACTGGTGGACCTCCGGAAGCTGCTGATGCCACCACTGCACATCAAATTGGGCCTTATGAAACAATTTGTCAGAGCTCTAGATAAGGAGCCGGCAGCCTTCAAGTACCTTCAAGACTTCTTCCCTAAGCTGTCTGAGGCAAAGGTCAAAGCCGGTGTCTTCATCGGACCACAGATAAAGAAGATCCTGGAGTGCAATGAATTTCCCAAGAAGCTCACTAGTAAGGAGAACGCGGCTTGGAACAGCTTTGTCACAATGGTTCGTGCTTCCTGGGCAATCACAAGGTCGAAAACTATGTGGAGCTGGTTGAGACTCTGGTGAAGAACTACGGCACAATGGGCTGTAGGATGTCCCTCAAAGTCCATATCCTTGATGCTCATCTTGATAAATTCAAGGAGAACATGTGAGCGTACTCAGAGGAGCAAAGCGAGCGCTTTCATCAGGATATACTGGACTTTGAACGCCGCTACCAAGGACAGTATATCGAGAACATGATGGGAGACTACATTTGGAAGCTGATTCATGAAAGCGATTTACAGTATAATCGTAAATCTTGAAAAACTACTCACTTCTAAATCTTTTGTTGTCATTTTTGTATTACTTGGTATAAATACATGTTAATTTAGATTCATATGTTATTTTTTCTGACTTTATGTGAACGAAAAGACACAAATTCGCCCGTTTTCTCATTGAAAATAGGTACATTTCAAAATATCACTGTCCTGGTCACAAAAGCAAAGTTTTTGGGGAATAATAGCCATTTTCTATACTTTTTATGGATAAGCAATTACGAAATAACACTTACTACCCAGGACATAAAATGGTGTACATCGTGTTATTCAGCATCGCCTTGCCAGGCATGTTCAGGAGAGGCTTGCGAAGCCCCAATGTGGTTTCAGGCCAGGGCGGTCCTGAACAAATGCTATATTCTCTGTCCGTCTGCTATAGCAGAGGTGTAGGAAATTCCAACAACGCTTTATTGACCTTGTCAAGGCCTACGATACCATCAGTAGGCCTGGGCTCTGGGTTGTTCTTATTTAACATATTTTTCGACCACATAGTTAGATAATCGTTTCATGGCGATACCGGATAAATTTCCATCTGGTACAGTTACAATGGGAAGCTGATCGATGCTCTGGTGTGGTCAAGGGATGGCTCCCTATTGGTCAACCATGATATGTATGATGATGATCTGGGGATTGCTGCCCACTCAGAGGAGGAGTTGGGGGCGTTGCTGCTGAACCTGGAGTGTGTCACTAAGAGGTGGGGCCTTACCATCAGACCCTCCAAAACTATTTTGTGTCATCAAATACTCAATTTCCTCAATTCCCATTGGTAGGGCAGTTGTGGAGAGTTTTCCATTCTGGGCAGTGTACTCGTGACCAGCTCTGGTTTGACAGCAGAGGCCTCACTCCGAATCAGTCAAGCGGCAATTATCTTTTCATCGCCTGCCTAACGCTGTGTGGGAAGGTTCCTGGTCTGTCACTCCACACAAATCTTTGGGTCTTCTCGGTCACTGTCATGCCCTCGCTTCTCTACGCTTCCGAAACGTGGACCACCCAAACGGAACATCTTCGCCAGTTACAAACATTCAGGCTGGCCTGCCTATGATCTATCCTGGGTTTAAGAAGGCTGGGTTGTGTGAGGAGCTCACAAATCCTCAAAACATCTGGACACAGTCCCATCGGTGAGCTCCTCCGGCATCCAAGGCTGCGTTGGCAGGGTCACGTAGCCCACATGCCCATCCACCGCATGCCCAGCCACCGCATGCCCAAGCAGCATTTGTTCGGCCGGATAGAGGGGGCTAAATGGGCACAGCAGGGGCTGGAGAAGGGATAGAATGATGAGGTGCGATAGGACATGGAGCCGAGTGGACTTGCCAATAACTGGTACCAGCGGTGTCAAGATCGGCCTCCAGCATCAACGGAGGGCAGAGGAGCGACGCTCACAACAACAAGTTGGCATAGTAGGGGGACACAGGTTGGCCATCTGCCAGTCATATCGGTCAGTCAACCTATGGCAGCACCTGGGTCTGTCCCGTGACCTCCTGCCAGCGAGGGTTCGACACTTCACGTGGCCTTCACGTGTGCATAGCCTGGCACAAGCGCCGTGATGACGTCATCACAACTTAGTGGCGAATGGCGGTTGTTGTTGTTGTTCTGTGTCACAAATAGGTTCTCGCTAACAGCACTTGCCCCAACACAGTCTGTCGAAGGCTATACCGGATATCGCTGTCTTTGTCACAAACAAGTGCGACTCGCTAACAGCACTTGCCCTAACAGTCTGCTAAGGCTATACGGGGGATCTTTGTCTTTATCCTTTGTCACAGATCGCACACAAGTATCTCGTCTCAAAGGGCTGTTCCTCACCCGACACGGACGCCTTCAAGAAGCAGTTATTCCAGATCTGGTTCGAGCTCTACAGCAGGAGCGGCAAAACCGAGTGAGTGGCCCAAATCGTAAAGCACAAAATACATTGGGGGTCCTCGGACTTACGAACACACGTAGTGTCCCCCAGGGGCCCGTTCGTAAGTCGAGCCGTTCGTAAGTCAGAACGTAACCAACGCACTGCTTTTAAATGCCCATGTGGTGAGTGTTGTCAAAGTGTGTGTTACGGTTCAACAACAAACAAAAAGAAAGCCATTGTTACATTCATCGCTAAGAAGAATCGTTGTACATTTGCATCAGTAACAGCGGCAATAGCAATAGCGCCAGCATCACCAACAGCAGCATAATCAACAACAGCAGCATCATCAATAGCAGCAGCATCAACAGCAGCATCAACAGCAATAGCAACAGCAATAGCATCATCAAAAGCGGCATCAACAGCAATAGCAACATCAACAGCAGCAGCATCATCAACAGCATCATCAAGAGCAACAGCATCAACAGCAATAGCAGCAGCATCAATAGCAACAGTAGCAATAGCAACAGCAGCAGCATCATCAACAGCAGCATCAACAGCAATAGCAGCAGCATCAACAGCAGCATCAACAGCAATAGCAGCAGCATCAACAGCAATAGCAGCATCAGCAGCAGTAGCAACAGCAGCAGCCATCAGCAGCAGCAGTAGCAACAACATCATCATCAACAGTAGCAGCAGTAGCAGCATCACCACCACCACAGCCACCACCACCACCGCCAGCGAGATGATGAAGCGACGGCTCCGCGTTGAATCGTCGTCGACCCCGCGGCCCTCCCCAGGCCTGACTCGTGCGGCTTCGAGCACGTGTTCGTGGGCGAGACGCGTCGCCGTGACGTCACAGGCTTCCACAACTGGCTGCAGTTCTACCTGCAGGAGAAGCGCGGCGCTGTCGACTACCACGGATACGTCTCGAAGCGCAAGCGCTGCGCAAAGGTAAACGCCGCAACGGCGACAACGACAACAACAACCGCAACAACAACCGCAACAACAATCACAAGAACCACAACAACCAACAATCACAACAGCAACAATCACAACAACCTCAACAATCACAACAATCGCAACAATCACGACAACAACCACAACAACAATCACAACAACCTCAACAATCACAACAATCGCAACAGCAACATTCACGACAACAACCACAACAACAATCACACACCACAACAACAATCACAACGACAACCGCAACAATCACAAGAACCACAACAATCACAACAACAATCACAACAACAATCACACAACCACAACAACATCAACCACAACAATCATAACAACAACCTACAACAATAACAACAACAAACAATCGCAACAATCACTACAATCACAGCAACCAACAAACCACAACAATAACAACCCACAAAAACCACAACAACAACCACAACAACAACCACAACAACAATCCACAGCAACAAGAACAACAACCACAACAACAATCACAGCAACCAACTACCACAACAATCATAACAACAACAAGCACAACAATCACACACCACAACAATCACACCAACCACCACAACAATTACAACAACAACCACAACATCCCCTGACCCTGACAAACGCCTGCTGCTCTATATTGGAGTCTCTCTCCCCGTGGTGGGTCGCGTAGATGTGGCCGCTGATATACATTTCCCCACGCGGCGATGATGTTGGTGGTGATGGTGGCGATGATGGTGGTCGTGTGATGATGAGGATTGTGGTGGTGATGGTGTGGAGATAGTGGTGATGATGGTGGTGGTGCTGGTGGTGATGATGGTGTGATGATGGTGGTGGGGGTGATTATGGTGGTGATGGTGGTGATGATGGTGGTGATGATGGTGGTGGTGATGATGGTGGTGGTGATGGTGATGATGATGGTGGTGGTGGTGGTGATGGTGGTGGTGATGGTGGTGATGATGGTGGTGGTGGTGATGATGATGGTGGTGGTGGTGATGGTGGTGGTGTGGTGGTGATGATGGTGGAGGGTGGTGGTGATGATGGTGGTGGTGGTGGTGATGATGGTGGTGGTGGTGATGGTGGTGGTGATGGTGGTGGTGATGATGGTGGTGGTGATGGTGGTGATGATGATGGTGGTGGTGGTGATGGTGGTGATGGTGGTGATGATGGTGGTGGTGATGGTGGTGATGATGATGGTGGTGGTGATGGTGGTGGTGATGGTGGATGGTGGTGGTGATGGTGGATGGTGGTGGTGATGATGGTGGCGATGATGGTGGTGGTGGTGATGATGGTGGTGGTGATGGTGGTGGTGGTGATGGTGGCGATGGTGGTGGTAGTGGTGATGATGGTGGTGGTGATGATAGTGATGGTGATGGTGGTGGTGATGATGATGGTGGTGATGATGGTGATGACCCACCCACTTCCTTAAGAGCCATCACTACCTCCCTTCTTCATCTCATCCTCTCATCTTCCTCCCTCCTCCTCGCCCCTCCTCCCTCCCCCCTCCCAGCCCGACGAGGAGGACCAGCTGATCGCGGTGCAGTTCACCTGGAAGGGCCTCGTCAAGCCGATCGGCGGCTCCTTCATCGGCACCAGCCCCGAGTTCGAGCTGGCGCTCTACACCATCTGCTTCCTGCTGTGCGACGGCCACTCCACCACCACGCCAGTCGACATCGACGTCTACCACTGCCACATGATCGTGCACCGCAAGGGGCCGCACATCGCCACGGCCTACCCGGTCCTGCTCGAGATCAACCGCGAGCCCTTCGAACTGGCCGGGGCGGCCGACGACGGCGTCGGCGTCGGCGGCTCCGGCGGCAGCCCCAGCCCACACCGCACCTCCCTCACGCTGCGGCGCGAGGCCGGAGGCGACGGCGGCGGCCGTGGGCCCTCGCCTGACTCCGCTGGCTGCCCCGGGTGCCGCCCCGGTGCCGGCGAGAACGCGGCGGAGGGCGGCGCGACGGCGTCGGCGTCCGCGTCGAGGTGCTGCCCCCGACGCCGCGGGGTTCCTGCTGCTCTGGCTGCTGCCCCGACGAGACGCCACAAAATGTCTGTGGGCCCAAAGTCGTCGAGGCGGCGGTGGGGGGGGAGCCGGGATCCTGCTGCTGCCCCACCCCCTCCTCCTCCTGCTGCTGCTCCTCCTGCCGTCACCAACACGGAGGTCACGCTGGAGGTCACGCTGGAGGTCACGCTGGAGGTCACGCTGGAGGTCACAGAGGAGGTCACGCTGGGGAGCATCGCGGCTGTCCGCCGGCTGTGACGGCCTGCCACGGATGGCCCGCGACGCCGCTCGACGGCCCGGGCGTCCGCGGGTGGCACCATGGCCACCACCAGCACCACCACCAGCAGCAGCAGCACCATCACGAGCGCTCCGTGTCGGAGAGTTTCACGGCCACGGATGCCTCGGCTACCGCCACCACCAACAATCTCGGCACCACCACCACCACCAGGACGAATGCTCCACGTGGAATGAGCGCTCGTTCCTACAGCCGTCTCATTCTACGGCAGCGGCGGCAGCGCCGTGCTGTCCCACCGCCGCCGACGCCGCCACCGCCGACGCCGCCGCCACCGCAGCACCGGCGTGCTCCGGTGGTGACAAAGCAAACCCCGCCGACCACGACCAGTGCCCGGACGGTGGCGTCGTGTCGACGATCTGCGGCAGCATCCTGCCGCTCGCGCCCAACTACCAGGCGCATCC
>NC_083848.1:43280-71999 GCF_015708825.2 Lethenteron reissneri
CGAAATCCTGTACGAAATCCAGTCCGAAATCCCGTACAAATCGAAATCCTATACGAATCCCGTACGAATCAAATCCCGTACGAAATCCCGTAGGAAATCGAAATCCCGTCCGAAATCCCATACGAAATTCCGTCCGAAATCCCATCCGAAATCTCCGTCCGAAATCCCGTCCAAATCCCGTCCGAAATCCCGTACGAAATCCCGTACGAAATCCCGTACGAAATCCTGTACGAAATCCAGTCCAAAATCCCGTACAAAATCGAAATCCTATACGAAATCCCGTACGAAATCGAAATCCCGTCCGTACGAAATCCCGTAGGAAATCGAAATCCCGTCCGAAATCCCATACGAATTCCGTCCGAATCCCATCCGAAATCCTGTCCGAAATCCGTCCGAAATCCCGTCCGAATCCCGTACGAAATCCCGTACGAAATCCCGTACGAAATCCTGTACGAAATCCAGTCGAAATCCCGTACAAAATCGAAATCCTGTACGAATCCCGTACGACATCCCGTACGAAATCGCGTCCGAAATCTCGTCCGAAATCCCGTCCGAAATCCCTACGAAATCCCTACGAAATCGAAATCCCGTACGAATCCCGTACAAAATCGAAATCCTGTACGAAATCCAGTCTGAAATCCCGTACAAAATCGAAATCCTGTACGAAATCCCGTCCGAAATCCCGTACAAAATCGAAATCCCGTACAACATCCCGTACGAAATCAAATCCCGTACGAAATCCCGTAGAAATCGAAATCCCGTACGAAATCCCGTACGAAATCCCGTCCGAAATCCCGTCCGAAATCGCGTCCGAAATCCCGTCCGAAATCCCGTCCGAAATCCCGTACGAAATCCCATACGAAATCGAAATCCCGTACGAAATCCCGTACAAAATCGAAATCCTGTACGAAATCCAGTCCGAAATCCCGTACAAAAATCGAAATCCTGTACGAATCCCGTCCGAAATCCCGTACAAAATCGAAATCCCGTACAACAATCCCGTACGAAATCAAAAATCCCGTACGAAATCCCGAGGAAATCGAAATCCCGTCCGAAATCCATACGAAATTCCGTCCGAAATCCCATCCGAAATCCTGTCCGAAATCCCGTCCGAAATCCCGTCCGAAATCCCGTACGAAATCCCGTACGAAATCCCGTACGAAATCCTGTACGAAATCCAGTCCGAAATCCCGTACAAAATCGAAATCCTATACGAAATCCCGTACGAAATCGAAATCCCGTACGAAATCCCGTAGGAAATCGAAATCCCGTCCGAAATCCCATACGAAATTCCGTCCGAAATCCCATCCGAAATCCTGTCCGAAATCCCGTCCGAAATCCCCGTCCGAAATCCCGTACGAAATCCCGTACGAAATCCCGTACGAAATCCTGTACGAAATCCAGTCCGAAATCCCGTACAAAATCGAAATCCTGTACGAAATCCCGTACGACATCCCGTACGAAATCGAAATCCCTTACGAAATCCCATACGAAATCCCGTCCGAAATCTAAATCCCGTCCGAAATCTAAATCCCGTCCGAAATCCCGTCCAAAAACCAGTCCGAAATCCCTTCCGAAATCCCGTACGAAATCCTGTACGAAATCCAGTCCGAAATCCTGTACAAAATCGTAATCCCGTACGAAATCCCATACGAAATCGAAATCCCGTACGAAATCGAAATCCTGTACAAAATCCTGTACGAAATCCCGTACGAAATCGTAATCCCGTACGAAATCCCATACAAATCGAAATCCCGTACGAAATCGAAATCCCGTACGACATCCCGTACGAAATCGAAATCCCGTACGAAATCCCATACGAAATCCCGTCCGAAATCTAAATCCCGTCCGAAATCTAAATCCCGTCCGAAATCCCGTCCAAAAACCAGTCCGAAATCCCTTCCGAAATCCCGTACGAAATCCTGTACGAAATCCAGTCCGAAATCCTGTACAAAATCGTAATCCCGTACGAAATCCCATACGAAATCGAAATCCCGTACGAAATCGAAATCCTGTACGAAATCCTGTACGAAATCCCGTACGAAATCCCGTCCGAAATCCCGTCCGAAATCGCGTCCGAAATCCCGTCCGAAATCCCGTCCGAAATCCCGTCCGAAATCCCCGTACAAAATCGAAATCCCGTACGAAATCCCGTCCGAAATCTAAATCCCGTCCGATATCTAAATCCCGTCCGAAATCCCGTCCGAAAACCCGTCCGAAAACCCGTACGAAATCCCTTACGAAATCCCTCACGAAATCCTGTACGAAATCCAGTCCGAAATCCCGTACAAAATCTAAATCCCGTAAGAAATCCCGTACAAAATCCCGTACGAAATCGAAATCCCATCCGAAATCCTGTCCGAAATCCCGTCCGAAATCCCGTCCGAAATCCCGTACGAAATCCCGTACGAAATCCTGTACGAAATCCAGTCCGAAATCCAGTACAAAATCGAAATCCTGTACGAAATCCCGTCCGAAATCCCGTACGAAATCGAAATCCCATCCGAAATCCTGTCCGAAATCCCGTCCGAAATCCCGTCCGAAATCCCGTACGAAATCCCGTACGAAATCCCGTACGAAATCCTGTACGAAATCCAGTCCGAAATCCAGTACAAAATCGAAATCCTGTACGAAATCCCGTACGAAATCCCGTACGAAATCGAAATCCCGTACGAAATCCTGTACGAAATCGAAATCCCGTCCGAAAATCCCGTCCGAAATCCTGTCCGAGATCCAGTCCGAAATCGCGTCTGAAATCTCGTCCCAAATCCCGTCCGAAATCCCGTCCGAAATCCCGTCCGAAATCCCGTCCGAAATCCCGTCCGAAATCCCGTCCGAAATCCCGTCCGAAATCCTGTCCGAAATCCCGTCTAAAATCCCGTACAAAAATAGAATTCCCGTACGAAATCCCGTACGAAATCCCGTACGAAATCGAAATCCCGTCCGAAATCCCATCCGAAATCCCGTCCGAAATCCCGTCCGAAATCCCGCCCGAGATCCCGTCCGAATTCCCGTCCGAAATCCTGTACGAAATCCCGTACAAAATCCTGTACAAAATCCTGTCCGAAATCCCGTACGAAATCTAAATCCCGTACAAATTCCCGTACGAAATCGAAATCCCGTACGAAATCGAAATCCCATACGAAATCCCTTCCGAAATCCCGTCCGAAATCGCGTCCGAAATCCCGTACGAAATCTTGTCCGAAATCCCGTCCGAAATCCCGTACAAAATCGAAATCCCGTACGAAATCCCGTACGAAATCGAAATCCCGTCCGAAATCCCGTACGAAATCGAAATCCCGTACGAAATCCCGTATGAAATCGAAATCCCATCCGAAATCCTGTCCCGAAATCCCGTCCGAAATCCCGTCCGAAATCCCGTACGAAATCCCGTATGAAATCGAAATCCCATACGAATCCCGTCCGAATCTAATCCTGTCCGAAATCTAAATCCCGTCCGAAATCCCGTCCAAAAACCAGTCCGAAATCCCTTCCGAATTCCCGTACGAAATCCTGTACGAAATCCAGTCCGAAATACTGTACAAATCGAAATCCCGTACGAAATCGAATCCCGTACGAAATCGAAATCCCTCCGAAATCCCGTCCGAAATCCGCGTCCGAAATCTCGTCCGAAATCCCGTCCCGAAATCCCGTCCGAAATCCCGTACAAAATCGAAATCCTGTACGAAATCCCGTACGAATCGAAATCCCCGTACGAAATCCCGTACAAAATCGAAATCCTGTACGAAATCCAGGTCCGAAATCCCGTACAAAATCGAAATCCTGTACGAATCCCGTCCGAAATCCCGTACAAAAATCGAATCCCGTACAACATCCCGTACGAATCGAAATCCCCGTACGAAATTCCCGTAGGAAATCGAAATCCCGTCCGAAATCCAATACCGAAATTCCGTCCGAATCCCATCCGAAATCCTGTCCGAAATCCCGTCCGAAATCCCTTCTGAAATCCCGTACGAAATCCCGTACGAATCCCGTACGAAATCCTGGTACGAAATCCAGTCCGAAATACTGTACAAAATACGAATCCCGTACGAAATCGAAATCTCGTACGAAATCGAATCCCGTCCGAAATCGCGTCCGAAATTTCGTCCGAAATCCCGTCCGAAATCCCGTACGAAATCCCATACGAAATCGGAAATCCCGTACGAATCCCGTACAAAATCGAAATCCTGTACGAAATCCCGTCCGAAATCCCGTACAAAATCGAAATCCCGTACAACATCCCCGTACGAAATCAAAATCCCGTACGAAATCCGTAGGAAATCGAAATCCCGTCCGAAATCCCATACGAATTCCGTCCGAAATCCCATCCGAAATCCTGTCCGAAATCCCGTCGAAATCCCGTCCAAATCCCGTACGAAATCCGTACGAATCCCGTACGAAAATCCTGTACGAAATCCAGTCCGAAATCCCGTACAAAATCGAAATCCTATACGAAATCCCGTACGAAATCGAAATCCCGTACGAAATCCCGTAGGAAATCGAAATCCCGTCCGAAATCCCATACGAAATTCCGTCCGAAATCCCATCCGAAATCCTGTCCGAAATCCCGTCCGAAATCCCGTCCGAAATCCCGTACGAAATCCCGTACGAAATCCCGTACGAAATCCTGTACGAAATCCAGTCCGAAATCCCGTACAAAATCGGAAATCCTGTACGAAATCCCGTACGACATCCCGTACGAAATCGAAATCCCTTACGAATCCCATACGAAAATCCCGTCCGAAATCTAAATCCCGGTCCGAAATCTAAATCCCGTCCGAAATCCCGTCCAAAAACCAGTCCGAAATCCTTCCGAAATCCGTACGAAATCCTGTACGAAATCCAGTCCGAAATCCTGTACAAAATCGTAATCCCGTACGAAATCCCATACGAAATCGAAATCCCGTACGAAATCGAAATCCTGTACGAAATCCTGTACGAAATCCCGTACGAAATCGTAATCCCGTACGAAAAAAAAAGAAATCCCATACAAAATCGAAATCCCGTACGAAATCGGAAATCCCCGTACGACATCCCGTACGAAATCGAAATCCGTACGAAATCCCATACGAATCCCGTCCGAAATCTAAATCCCGTCCGAAATCTAAATCCCGTCCGAAATCCCGTCCAAAAACCAGTCCGAAATCCCTTCCGAAATCCCGTACGAAATCCTGTACGAAATCCAGTCCGAAATCCTGTACAAAATCGTAATCCCGTACGAAATCCCATACGAAATCGAAATCCCGTACGAAATCGAAATCCTGTACGAAATCCTGTACGAATCCCGTACGAATCCCGTCCGAAATCCCGTCCGAAATCGCGTCCGAAATCCCGTCCGAAATCCCGTCCGAAATCCCGTCCGAATCCCGTACAAATCGAAATCCCGTACGAAATCCCGTCCGAAATCTAAATCCCGTCCGATATCTAAATCCCGTCCCGAAATCCCGTCCGAAAACCCGTCCGAAAACCCGTACGAAATCCCTTACGAAATCCCTCACGAATCCTGTACGAAATCCAGTCCGAAAATCCCGTACAAAATCTAAATCCCGTAAGAAATCCCGTACAAAATCCGTACGAAATCGAAATCCATCCGAAATCCTGTCCGAATCCCCGTCCGAAATCCCGTCCGAAATCCCGTACGAAATCCCGTACGAAATCCTGTACGAAATCCAGTCCGAAATCCAGTACAAAATCGAAATCCTGTACGAAATCCCGTCCGAATCCCGTACGAAATCGAAATCCCATCCGAAATCCTGTCCGAAATCCCGTCCGAAATCCCGTCCGAAATCCCGTACGAAATCCCGTACGAAATCCCGTACGAAATCCTGTACGAAATCCAGTCCGAAATCCAGTACAAAATCGAAATCCTGTACGAAATCCCGTACGAAATCCCGTACGAAATCGAAATCCCGTACGAAATCCTGTACGAAATCGAAATCCCGTCCGAAATCCCGTCCGAAATCCTGTCCGAGATCCAGTCCGAAATCGCGTCTGAAATCTCGTCCAAAATCCCGTCCGAAATCCCGTCCGAAATCCCGTCCGAAATCCCGTCCGAAATCCCGTCCGAAATCCCGTCCGAAATCCTGTCCGAAATCCCGTCTAAAATCCCGTACAAAATAAAATTCCCGTACGAAATCCCGTACGAAATCCCGTACGAAATCGAAATCCCGTCCGAAATCCCATCCGAAATCCCGTCCGAAATCCCGTCCGAAATCCCGCCCGAGATCCCGTCCGAATTCCCGTCCGAAATCCTGTACGAAATCCCGTACAAAATCCTGTACAAAATCCTGTCCGAAATCCCGTACGAAATCTAAATCCCGTACAAAATCCCGTACGAAATCGAAATCCCGTACGAAATCCCGTATGAAATCGAAATCCCATCCGAAATCCTGTCCGAAATCCCGTCCGAAATCCCGTCCGAAATCCCGTACGAAATCCCGTATGAAATCGAAATCCCATACGAAATCCCGTCCGAAATCTAAAGCCTGTCCGAAATCTAAATCCCGTCCGAAATCCCGTCCAAAAACCAGTCCGAAATCCCTTCCGAATTCCCGTACGAAATCCTGTACGAAATCTAGTCCGAAATACTGTACAAAATCGAAATCCCGTACGAAATCGAAATCCCGTACGAAATCGAAATCCCGTCCGAAATCCCCGTCCGAAATCGCGTCCGAAATCTCGTCCGAAATCCCGTCCGAAATCCCGTCCGAAATCCCTTACAAAATCGAAATCCTGTACGAAATCCCGTACGAAATCGAAATCCCGTACGAAATCCCGTACAAAATCGAAATCCTGTACGAAATCCAGTCCGAAATCCCGTACAAAATCGAAATCCTGTACGAAATCCCGTCCGAAATCCCGTACAAAATCGAAATCCCGTACAACATCCCGTACGAAATCGAAATCCCGTACGAAATCCCGTAGGAAATCGAAATCCCGTCCGAAATCCAATACGAAATTCCGTCCGAAATCCCATCCGAATCCTTCCGAAATCCCGTCCGAATCCCGTCTGAAATCCCGTACGAAATCCCGTACGAAATCCCGTACGAAATCCTGTACGAAATCCAGTCCGAAATACTGTACAAAATCGAAATCCCGTACGAATCGAAATCTCGTACGAATCGAATCCCGTACGAATCCCGTACGAAATCCCGTCCGAAATCCCGTCCGAAATCGCGTCCGACATTTCGTCCGAAATCCCGTCCGAAATCCCGTACGAAATCCCATACGAAATCGAAATCCCGTACGAAATCCCGTACAAAATCGAATCCTGTACGAAATCCAGTCCGAAATCCCGTACAAAATCGAAATCCTGTACGAAATCCCGTCCGAAATCCCGACAAAATCGAAAACCGTACAACATCCCGTACGAAATCAAAATCCCGTACGAATCCCGTAGGAAATCGAAATCCCGTCCAATCCCATACGAAATTCCGTCCGAAATCCCATCCGAAATCCTGTCCGAAATCCCGTCCGAAATCCCGATAGAAATCCCATACGAAATCCCGTACGAAATCCCGTACGAATCCTGTACGAAATCCAGTCCGAAATCCCGTACAAAATCGAAATCCTATACGAATCCCGTACGAAATCGAAATCCCGTACGAAATCCCGTAGAAATCGAAATCCCGTCCGAAATCCCATACGAAATTCCGTCCGAATCCCATCCGAAATCCTGTCCGAAATCCCGTCCGAAATCCCGTCCGAAATCCCGTACGAAATCCCTACGAAATCCCGTACGAAATCCTGTACGAAATCCAGTCCAATCCCTACAAAATCGAAATCCTGTACGAAATCCCGTACGACATCCCGTACGAAATCGAAATCCCTTACGAAATCCCATACGAATCCCGTCCCGAAATCTAAATCCCGTCCGAAATCTAATCCCGTCCGAAATCCCTCCAAAAACCAGTCCGAATCCTTCCGAATCCCGTACGAAATCCTGTACGAAATCCAGTCCGAAATCCTGTACAAAATCGTAATCCCGTACGAAATCCCATACGAAATCGAAATCCCGTACGAAATCGAAATCCTGTACGAAATCCTGTACGAAATCCCGTACGAAATCGTAATCCCGTACGAAATCCCATACGAAATCGAAATCCCGTACGAAATCGAAATCCCGTACGACATCCCGTACGAAATCGAAATCCCGTACGAAATCCCATACGAAATCCCGTCCGAAATCTAAATCCGGTCCGAAATCTAAATCCCGTCCGAAATCCCGTCCAAAACCATCCGAAATCCCTTCCGAAATCCCGTACGAAATCCTGTACGAAATCCAGTCCGAATCCTGTACAAATCGTAATCCCCGTACGAAATCCCATAACGAAATCGAATCCCGTACGAAATCGAAATCCTGTACGAAATCCCTGTACGAAATCCCGTACAAATCCCGTCCGAAATCCCGTCCGAATCGCGTCCAAATCCCGTCCGAAATCCCGTCCGAAATCCCTCCGAATCCCGTCCGAAATCCCGTACAAAATCGAAATCCCGTACGAAATCCCGTCCGAAATCTAAATCCCGTCCGATCTAAATCCCGTCCAATCCCGTCCGATAACCCGTCCGAAAACCCGTACGAAATCCCTTACGAAATCCCTCACGAATCCTGTACGAAATCCGTCCAATCCCTACAAATCTAAATCCCGTAAGAATCCCGTACAAATCCCGTACGAAATCGAAATCCCATCCGAAATCCTGTCCGAAATCCCGTCCGAACTCCCGTCCGAAATCCCTACGAAATCCGTACGAAATCCGTACGAAATCCAGTCCGAAATCCAGTACAAAATCGAAATCCTGTACAATCCCGTACGAAATCCCTACGAAATCGCAATCCCGTACGAAATCCTGTACGAAATCGCAAATCCTCCTAGATCCAGTCCGAAATCGCGTCTGAATATCTCGTCCGAATCCCGTCCGAAATCCCGTCCGAAATCCCGTCCGAAATCCCGTACGAAATCCTCCGAAATCCCGTCCGAAATCTCGTCCGAAATCCCGTCTGAAATCCCGTACAAAATCGAATTCCCGTACGAAATCCCGTACGAAATCCCGTACGAAATCGAAATCCCGTCCGAAATCCCATCCGAATCCCGTCCGAATCCCGTCCGAAATCCCCCCCGATATCCCGCCGAAATCCGTCCGAAATCCCACCCGAGATCCCTCCGAATTCCCGTCCGATCCTGTACGAAATCCCGTACGAAATCCCGTCCGAAATCGCGTCCAATCCCGTCCGAAATCCCGTCCGAAATCCCGTACAAAATCGAAATCCCGTACGAAATCCCGTCCGAAATCTAAATCCCGTCTGATATCTAAATCCCGTCCGAAATCCCGTCCGAAAACCCGTCCGAAAACCCGTACGAAATCCCTTACGAAATCCTCACGAAATCCTGTACGAAATCCAGTCCGAAATCCCGTACAAAATCTAAATCCCGTAAGAAATCCCGTACAAAATCCTGTACGAAATCGAAATCCCATCCGAAATCCTGTCCAAATCCCGTCCGAAATCCCGTCCGAAATCCCGTACGAATCCCGTACAAATCCTGTACGAAATCCAGTCCGAAATCCAGTACAAATCGAAATCCTGTACGAAATCCCGTACGAAATCCCGTACGAATCGAAATCCCTACGAAATCCTGTACGATCGAAATCCCTCCGAGATCCAGTCCGAAATCGCGTCTGAATCTCGTCCGAAATCCCGTCCGAATCCGTCCGAATCCCGTCCGAAATCCCGTACGAAATCCCTCCGAAATCCCGTCCGAATCTCGTCCGAAATCCCGTCTGAAATCCTACAAAATCGAATTCCCGTACAATCCCGTACGAAATCCCGTACGAAATCGAAATCCCGTCCGAAATCCCATCCGAATCCCGTCCGAAATCCCGTCCGAAATCGCCCGATCCCGTCCGAAATCCGTCCGAAATCCCACCCGAGATCCGGTCCGAATTCCCGTCCGAAATCCTGTACGAAATCCTACAAAATCCTGTACAAAATCCTGTCCGAAATCCCGTACGAAATCTAAATCCCTTACAAATCCCGTACAAATCGAAATCCCGTACAATTGAAATCCCGTACGAAATCCCGTACGAAATCCCGTCCGAAATCCCGTCCGAATCGCGTCCAAATCCCGTACGAAATCTTGTCCGAATCCTGTCCGAATCCCGTACAAAATCGAAATCCCGTACGAAATCCCGTACGAAATCGAATCCCGTCCGAAATCCCGTACGAAATAGAAATCCCGTACAAATCCCGTACAAATCGAAATCCCATCCGAAATCCTGTCCGAAATCCCCTTCCGAAATCCCTAATGAAATCGAAATCCCATACGAAATCCCGTCCGAAATCTAAATCCCTCCAAAATCTTAATCCCGTCCAAAAACCATCCGAAATCCCTTCCGAATTCCCCGTAAGAAATCCTGTACGAAATCCAGTCCGAAATACTGTACAAAATCGAAATCCCGTACTAATCGAAATCCCGTACGAAATCGAAATCCCGTACGAAATCCCGTACTAAATCCCTCCAAAATCCCGTCCGAATCGCGTCCGAAATCTCGTCCGAATCCCGTCCCGAAATCCCCTGTCCGAAATCCCGTAACAAAATCGAAATCCCGTACGAAATCCCGTACGAAATCGAAATCCCGTACGAAATCCCGTACAAATCGAAATCCTGTACGAAATCCAGTCCGAAATCCCGTACAAAAATCGAAATCCTGTACGAAAGTCCCGTCCGAAATCCCGTACAAAATCGAAATCCCGCAGTACAACATCCCGTACAAATCGAAATCCCGTACGAAATCCCGTAGGAAATCGAAATCCCGTCCGAAATCCAATACGAATTCCTGTCCGAAATCCCATCCGAATCCTGTCCGAAATCCCGTCCGAAATCCCGTCTGAAATCCCGTACGAAATCCCGTACGAAATCCCGTACGAAATCCTGTACGAAATCCAGTCCGAAATACTGTACAAAATCGAAATCCCGTACGAAATCGAAATCTCGTACGAAATCGAAATCCCGTACGAAATCCCGTCCAAATCCCGTCCGAAATCGCGTCCGAAATCTCGTCCGAAATCCCGTCCGAAATCCCGTCCGAAATCCCGTACAAAATCGAAATCCCGTACGAAATCCCGTACGAACGAAATCCCGTACGAAATCCCGTACAAAATCGAAATCCTGTACGAAATCCAGTCCGAAATCCCGTACAAATCGAAATCCTGTACGAATCCCGTAATCCCGTACAAAATCGAAATCCCGTACAACATCCCGTACAAAATCGAAATCCCGTACGAATCCCGTAGAAATCGAAATCCCGTCCGAAATCCAATACGAAATTCCGTCCAAAATCCCATCCGAAATCCTGTCCGAATCCAGTACGAAATCCCGTACAATCCCGTACGAATCCTGTACGAAATCCATCCGAAATCCCGTACAAAATCGAAATCCTATACGAAATCCCGTCCGAAATCCCGTACGAAATCGAAATCCCGTACGAAAATCCTGGTACCGGGGGCGGAGGACACCGCTGCAGTTGGGAGCCCGAGACGGCTGAAGAAGGCATCGAGCAGCCGGGGCCGGATGCATCCTTACCGCAGCATCGGGATGGAGGGGACGCCGTCAACAGAAGACTGAGCTGGCTCACGCGAGGCTGGCGGAGCTGCTGTGACCTGCTGCCGCCACGACTGAACAGATCACACGGCTGTGGGCTGGTGGACCGCCACGTGGGCGACGACAGCCGACGACCGGTGCGCTTTCCCCCGCCATTTCGAACGGGGCCCGACTTCGAATCTCCCGCCATCGCCACAGCAGCTGCTGAGGCGTGGCCAGGCCTGAACCTCGGGTCCGACGTCGGCCGTACAGTGGCTGCCGCGTCATCACCGGCGGACAGAGCAGCACCACTGGTGCGACCGGCGATGCCATCCGTCGTTACGCGCCGAAGCCCAGCCGAGTGACGGGGACAACGGTGAGCGAGCTTCCACGGCGGCCGCTGCGCTGCAACCAACGGCTACCTCCACTCAAGGAGTTTGTGGGCGAGGATGGCGACTGGTGGCGGCTTCCAGCGGCGCTTCCTCGCACACCAGGAGATGGCGCAGTGGACAGATGCCGAGGCTCTCCGCGCGCTGCCGGCGCTCCTCGACAGCGACGCCCTCAGCCACTCTTACATCGGCGCCGAAGGACAAACGCTCCACGCTACAGATGGTGCTGCAGTTGCTGGCTGCAGTCCTACGGACCGTCGTCGACTGCAGGCAGCTCTTTTATGATCGCCAGCGGGGTGCAAAGGAGTCGCCCCTGGCGTATCGTACGAGTCTCCTGGCACTGGCAAAGACGGCCTTCCCACGAATGGATGACGAAGGCGTGGACGCGATGGTAACGGAAAAGATCCTCCTGCTGGCGGACGACCTGGACATCGCCGTCGTTGCACAGGACGACGCAGAAATGTGTTCCCTCCAGGCTGCACGGCTCCTCCACGCCAACCTACTCTCGCAGCGACGGAAGGCCAGCAAGGCAGCGGCCGGGCGTGCTGTGGCTGCAGCCACCCTCCCGGCGGAGGAAGTTTGCGCCATCGACCATCAACTGCAGCAGAGAGCGGGGGTACGGGCGGGCCGGGACGGAGCGAGCCACCTCGACCATCCATCATCGTCGTCAGCGCTCCCGCGCTGTTACAACTGCGGCATCCGGGGCCATGTCGCCTCGGGGTGCCGCTCTCCTCAGCAGCGGGGGGCGACGCCTCGACAGGACGCCGGCCCTCCTCCCAAGCTCCATCAACATAACCCGGCGATTCGCGGCACCCCTCATGTTTGGCCCACGCACACACCCGTCACACATTCGCACACCGCAAACGAACGGGGGGCCGACATTGCGCACCGTCGCGCCAACACGCACCACTATGGGGACTCATATCGAACCCAGGCAGTGGTCCATGTTGGCCCATCGCGTTGTGGCTGCATCGTCGGGGGTCGTCAGCCGTTGTGGGGCACATTGACGGGGTTGAGGTGCGCGTCCTGGTCGATACAGGAGCATCGGCGACCATCTTTCGGAACTAATTTACAATATTCTCCCTGTTCAGAGCCGTCCCTTGCTGCCCGTTAACGTCCCATTCTATCTGCTAACGGGGGCTCACTTGGCATCATTGGACAAATTCGAGCGCAAATTTGTATCGGTTGATATCAAATTGTCCGGCCCGATTTTTGTTTCCTCCTCGCT
Organism: Lethenteron reissneri; assembly: GCF_015708825.2. NCBI lineage: Eukaryota > Metazoa > Chordata > Hyperoartia > Petromyzontiformes > Petromyzontidae > Lethenteron > Lethenteron reissneri. The sequence continues at coordinate 56,477 of NC_083848.1, forward strand.
GGCGGTTCCGTGCCTGCTGGGGACGGACTTCCTGGGCAAAATGCCGATTCGTATTTTAATCGACCAGGGCTGCATTGAGCTCCCGTCGGGCCGACGCATGGCGTTTCTGCCGTCCCCCAGTGCGGGTCGGACGGCGTTCGCGACGGTACCGGCGTTCGTCGTGAGAACGGTACGCCTCCTTCATCCACAGCTCCCTCCTTCACCCACAGCTCTCTCCTTCATCCACAGCTCTCTCCTTCACCCACAGCTCCCTCCTTCATCCAAAGCTCTCTCCTTCATCCACAGCTCCCTCCTTCATCCACAGCTCCCTCCTTCATCCACAGCTCCCTCCTTCATCCACAGCTCTCTCCTTCACCCACAGCTCCCTCCTTCATCCAAAGCTCTCTCCTTCATCCACAGCTCCCTCCTTCATCCACAGCTCCCTCCTTCATCCAACAGCTCCCTCCTTCATCCACAGCTCTCTCCTTCACCCACAGCTCCCTCCTTCATCTACAGCTCCCTCCTTCACCCACAGCTCTCTACTTCATCCACAGCTCCCTCCTTCATCCACAGCTCCATCTTTCACCCACAGCTCCCTCATTCAACCACAGCTCTCTCCTTCATCCACAGCTCTCTCCTTCATCCACAGCTCTCTCCTTCATCCACAGCTCCCTCCTTCATCCACAGCTCTCTCCTTCATCCACAGCTCCATCTTTCACCCACAGCTCCCTCCTTCATCCACAGCTCCATCTTCCTCACCCACAGCTCCCTCCTTCATCCACAGCTCCATCTTTCACCCACAGCTCTCTCCTTCACCCACAGCTCTCTCCTTCATCCACAGCTCCCTCCTTCATCCACAGCTCTCTCCTTCATCCACAGCTCCCTCCTTCATCCACAGCTCCCTCCTTCATCCACAGCTCCCTCCTTCATCCACAGCTCCATCTTTCACCCACAGCTCCCTCCTTCATCCACAGCTCCATCTTTCACCCACAGCTCTCTCCTTCATCCACAGCTCTCTCCTTCATCCACAGCTCCCTCCTTCATCCACAGCTCTCTCCTTCATCCACAGCTCCCTCCTTCATCCACAGCTCCCTCCTTCATCCACAGCTCTCTCCTTCATCCACAGCTCCCTCCTTCATCCACAGCTCTCTCCTTCATCCACAGCTCTCTCATTCACCCACAGCTCTCTCTCATTCATCCACAGCTCTCTCTCATTCATCCACAGCTCTCTCTCATTCATCCACAGCTCTCTCCTTCATCCACAGCTCTCTCCTTCATCCACAGCTCTCTCCTTCATCCACAGCTCTCTCCTTCACCCACAGCTCTCTCCTTCACCCACAGCTCTCTCCTTCACCCACAGCTCCCTCCTTCATCCACAGCTCTCTCCTTCACCCACAGCTCCCTCCTTCATCCACAGCTCCCTCCTTCATCCACAGCTCTCTCCTTCATCCACAGCTCTCTCCTTCATCCACAGCTCTCTCCTTCATCCACAGTTCCCTCCTTCATCCACAGCTCTCTCCTTCATCCACAGCTCCCTCCTTCATCCACAGCTCCCTCCTTCATCCACAGCTCCATCTTTCACCCACAGCTCCCTCCTTCATCCACAGCTCCCTCCTTCATCCACAGCTCTTTCCTTCATCCACAGCTCTGTCCTTCATCCACAACTCTCTCCTTCATCCACAGCTCTCTCCTTCATCCACAGCTCCCTCTTTCACCCACAGCTCCCTCCCATCCACAGCTCTCTCCTTCATCCACAGCTCCCTCCATCCACAGCTCCCTCCATCCGCAGCTCCCTCCTTCATCCACAACTGCCTCCTTCATCCACAGCTCCCTCCTTCATCCACAGCTCTCTCCTTCATCCACAGCTCCATCCTTCATCCACAGCTCTCTCCTTCATCCACAGCTCCCTCCTTCATCCACAGCTCTCTCCTTCATCCACAACTCTCTCCTTCATCCACATCTCTCTCCTTCATCCACAGCTCTCTCCTTCATCCACATCTCTCTCCTTCATCCACAGCTCCCTCCTTCATTCACAGCTCCCTCCTTCATCCACAGCTCCCTCCTTCATCCACAGCTCCCTCCTTCATCCACAGCTCTCTCCTTCATCCACATCTCTCTCTTTCATCCACAGCTCCCTCCTTCATCTACAGCCCTCTCCTTCATCCACAGCTCCCTCCTTTATCCACAGCTCTCTCCTTCATCCACAACTCTCTCCTTCATCCACATCTCTCTCCTTCATCCACAGCTCTCTCCTTCATCCACATCTCTCTCCTTCATCCACAGCTCCCTCCTTCATTCACAGCTCCCTCCTTCATCCACAGCTCCCTCCTTCATCCACAGCTCTCTCTTTCATCCACAGCTCCCTCTTTCATCCACAGCTCTCTCCTTCATCCACAACTCCCCTCCTTCATCCACAGCTCTCTCCTTCATCCACAGCTCTCTCCTTCATCCACAGCTCCCTCCTTCATCCACAGCTCCCTCCTTCATCCACAGCTCCCTCCTTTATCCACAGCTCCCTCCTTTATCCACAGCTCTCTCCTTCATCCACAACTCCCTCCTTCATCCACAGCTCCCTCCTTCATCCACAGCTCTCTCCATCCACAGCTCCCTCCTTCATCCACAGCTCCCTCCTTCATCCACAGCTCCCTCCTTCATCCACAGCTCTCTCCTTCATCCACAGCTCTCTCCTTCATCCACAGCTCTCTCCTTCATCCACAGCTCTCTCCTTCATCCACAGCTCTCTCCTTCATCCACAGCTCCCTCCTTCATCCACAGCTCTCTCCTTCATCCACAGCTCTCTCCTTCATCCACAGCTCCCTCCTTCATCCACAGCTCTCTCCTTCATCCACAGCTCCCTCCTTCATCCACAGCTGCCTCCTTCATCCACAGCTCCCTCCTTCATCCACAGCTCTCTCCTTCATCCACAGCTCCCTCCTTCATCCACAGCTCTCTACTTCATCCACAGCTCCCTCCTTAATCCACAGCTCCCTTCTTCATCCAGAGCTCCCTCCTTTATCCACAGCTCTCTCCTGTCATCCACAACTCTCTCCTTCATCCACATCTCTCTCCTTCATCCACAGCCTCTCTCCTCATCCACAGCTCTCTCCTTCATCCACAACTCTCTCCTTCATCCACAGCTCTCTCCTTCATCCACAGCTCCCTCTTTCACCCACCAGCTCCTCCCATCCACAGCTCTCTCCTTCATCCACAGCTCCCTCCATCCACAGCTCCCTCCATCCGCAGCTCCCTCCTTCATCCACAACTGCCTCCTTCATCCACAGCTCCCTCCTTCAAGCCACAGCTCTCTCTCCTTCATCCACAGCTCCATCCTTCATCCACAGCTCTCTCCTTCATCCACAGCTCCCTCCTTCATCCACAGCTCTCTCCTTCATCCACAACTCTCTCCTTCATCCACATCTCTCTCCTTCATCCACAGCTCTCTCCTTCATCCACATCTCTCTCCTTCTATCCACAGCTCCCTCCTTCATTCACAGCTCCCTCCTTCATCCACAGCTCCCTCCTTCATCCACAGCTCCCTCCTTCATCCACAGCTCTCTCCTTCATCCACATCTCGCTCTTTCATCCACAGCTCCCTCCTTCATCTACAGCCCTCTCCGTCATCCACAGCTCCCTCCTTTATCCACAGCTCTCTCCTTCATCCACAACTCTCTCCTTCATCCACATCTCTCTCCTTCATCCACAGCTCTCTCCTTCATCCACATCTCTCTCCTTCATCCACAGCTCCCTCCTTCATTCACAGCTCCCTCCTTCATCCACAGCTCCCTCCTTCATCCACAGCTCTCTCTTTCATCCACAGCTCCCTCTTTCATCCACAGCTCTCTCCTTCATCCACAACTCCCTCCTTCATCCACAGCTCTCTCCTTCATCCACAGCTCTCTCCTTCATCCACAGCTCCTCCTTCATTCCACAGCTCCCTCCTTCATCCACAGCTCCCTCCTTTATCCACAGCTCCCTCCTTACCACAGCTCTCTCCACCACAGCTCCCTCCTTCACCCACAGCTCCCTCCTTCATCCACAACTCCCTCCTTCCTCCACAGCTCCCTCCTCCATCCACAGCTCCCTCATCATCCACAGCTCCCTCCTTCATCCACAGCTCCCTCCGTCATCCACAGTCTCCTCGCTTCAATCCACAGCTCTCTCCTTCATCCACAGCTCTCTCCTTCATCCACAGCTCTCTCCTTCATCCACAGCTCTCTCCTTCAATTCCACAGCTCCCTCCTTCATCACAGCTCTCTCCTTCATCCACAGCTCTCCTCCTTCATCCACGAGCTCCCTCCTTCATCCACAGCTCTCTCCTTCCATCCACAGCTCCCTCCTTCATCCACACTGCCTCCTTCATCCACAGCTCCCTCCTGCAATCCACACTCTCTCCTCCGTCATCCACAGCTTCCCTCCTTCATCCACAGCTCTCTACTTCATCCACAGCTCCCTCCTTCATCCACAGCTCCCTCCTTCATCCACAGCTCCCTCCTTAATCCACAGCTCCCTTCTTCATCCAGAGCTCCTCCTTTATCCACAGCTCTCTCTCCTTCAGCCACAACTCTCTCCTTCATCCACATCTCTCTCCTTCATCCCAGCTCTCCTCCTTCATCCACAGCGCTCTCCTTCATCCACATCTCTCTCCTTCATCCCAGCTCCCTCCTTCATTCACAGCTCCCTCCTTCATCCACAGCTTCTCCTTCATCCACAGCTCTCTCCTTCATTCCACAGCTCCCTCCTTCATCCCACAGCTCTCTCTCCTTCATCCACAGCTCTCTCCGTCACCACAGCTCTCTCCTTCATACACAGCTCTCTCATTCATCCACAGCTCTCTCCTTCACCCACAGCTCTCTCCTTCACCCACAGCTCCTTCATCCACAGCTCCTCTCCTTCATCCACAGCTCCCTCCTTCATCCACAGCTCCCTCCTTCATCCACAGCTCTCTCATTCATCCCCAGCTCTCTCCTTCACCCACAGCTCTCTCCTTCACCCACAGCTCCTCACCCACAGCTCCTCCTTCATCCACAGCTCCCTCCTTCATCCACAGCTCTCTCCTTAATCCACAGCTCTGTCCTTCATCCACAACTCTCTCCTTCATCCACAGCTCCCTCTTTCACCCACAGCTCCCTCTTTCACCCACAGCTCTCTCCTTCATCCACAGCTCTCTCCGTCACCAACAGCTTCCTCCTTCATCTACAGCTCTCTCCTTCATCCACAGCTCTCTCCTTCATCCACAGCTCCCTCCTTCATCCACAGCTCTATCCTCTCTCACAGCTCCCTCCTTCATCCACAGCTCCCTCCTTCATACCACAGCTCCCTCCTTCATCCACAGCCTCTCCTCTTCATCCACAGCTCTCTCCCTTCATCCACAGCTCTCTCCTTCATCCACAGCTCCCTCCTTCATCCACAGCTCTCCTCCTTCATCCACAGCTCTCTCCTTCATCCACACAGCTCTCTCCTTCAAACCACAGCTCTCTCCTTCATCCACAGCTCCCTCCTTCATGCCACAGCTCCCTCCTTCATCCACAGCTCCCTTCTTCATCCACAGCTCCCTCCTTTATCCACAGCTCTCTCCTTCATCCAAACTCTCTCCTTCATCCACATCTCTCTCCTTCATCCACAGTTCTCTCCTTCATCCACATCTCTCTCCTTCATCCACAGCTCCCCTCCTTAATTCACAGCTCTTCTCCTTCATCCACAGCTCTCTACCTTCACCCACAGCTCTCTCTTCATCCACAGCTCTCTCCTTCATCCACAGCTCCCTCCTTCATCCACAGCTCCCTCCTTCATCCACAGCTCTCTCATTCATCCACAGCTCTCCTCCTTCACCCACAGCTCTCTTCTTCACCCACAGCTCCTTCACCCACAGCTCCCTCCTTCATCCACAGCTCCCTCCTTCATCCACAGCTCTCTCCTTCATCCACAGCTCCCTCCTTCATCCACAGCTCTCTCCTTCATCCACAGCTCTCTCCTTCATCCACAGCTCCCTCCTTCATCCACAGCTCCCTCCTTCATCCACAGCTCTTTCCTTCATCCACAGCTCTGTCCTTCATCCACAACTCTCTCCTTCATCCACAGCTCTCTCCTTCATCCACAGCTCCCTCTTTCACCCACAGCTCCTCCCATCCACAGCTCTCTCCTTCATCCACAGCTCCCTCCATCCACAGCTCCCTCCATCCGCAGCTCCCTCCTTCATCCACACTGCCTCCTTCATCCACAGCTCCTCCTTCATCCACAGCTCTCTCCTTCATCCACAGCTCCATCCTTCATCCACAGCTCTCTCCTTCATCCACAGCTCCCTCCTTCATCCACAGCTCTCTCCTTCATCCACAACTCTCCTCCTTCATCCACATCTCTCTCCTTCATCCACAGCTCTCTCCTTCATCCACATCTCTCTCCTTCATCCACAGCTCCCATCCTTCATTCACAAGCTCCCTCCTTCATCCACAGCTCCCTGCCTTCATCCACAGCTCCCTCCTTCATCCACAGCTCTCTCTCCTTCATACCACATCTCTCTCTTTCATCCACAGCTCCCTCCTTCATCTACAGCCCTCTCCTTCATCCACAGCTCCCTCCTTTATCCACAGCTCTCTCCTCATCCACAACTCTCTCCTTCATCCACATCTCTCTCCTTCATCCACAGCTCTCTCCTTCCATCCACATCTCTCTCCTTCATCCACAGCTCCCTCCTTCATTCACAGCTCCCTCCTTCATCCACAAGCTCCCTCCTTCATCCACAGCTCTCTCTTTCATCCACAGCTCCCTCTTTCATCCACAGCTCTCTCCTTCTCCACAACTCCCTCCTTCATCCACAGCTCTCCCTTCATCCACAGCTCTCTCCTTCCATCCACAGCTCCCTCCTTCACCCACAGCTCTCTCCTTCACCCACAGCTCCTTCCCATCCACAGCTCTCTCCTTTCATCCAAAGCCGTCCCTCTTTCATCCACAGCTCTCTCCTTCATCCACAACTCCCTCCTTCATCCACAGCTCTCTCCTTCATACACGCTCTCTCATTCATCCACAGCTCTCTCCTTCACCCACAGCTCTCTCCTTCACCCACAGCTCCTTCATCCACAGCTCTCTCCTTCATCCACAGCTCCCTCCTTCATCCACAGCTCCCTCCTTCATCCACAGCTCTCTCATTCATCCACAGCTCTCTCCTTCACCCCAGCTCTCTCCTTCACCCACAGCTCCTTCACCCACAGCTCCCTCCTTCATCCACAGCTCCCTCCTTCATCCACAGCTCTCTCCTTAATCCACAGCTCTGTCCTTCATCCACAACTCTCTCCTTCATCCACAGCTCCCTCTTTCAACCCACAGCTCCCTCTTTCAACCCACAGCTCTCTCCTTCATCCACAGCTCTCGTCCTTCACCCACAGCTTCCTCCTTCATCTACAGCTCTCTCCTTCCCCACAGCTCTCTCCTTCATCCACAGCTCCCTCCTTCATCCACAGCTCTCTCCTTCATCCACAGCTCCCTCCTTCATCCACAGCTCCCTCCTTCATCCACAGCTCCCCCTTCATCCACAGCTCTCTCCTTCATCCACAGCTCTCTCCTCTTCCTCCACAGCTCTCTCTTCATCCACAGCTCCCTCCTTCATCCACAGCTCTCTCCTTCATCCACAGCTCTCTCCTTCATCCACAGCTCTCTCCTTCAACCACAGTCTCTCCCCTCCTTCATCCATAGCTCCCTCCTTCATCCACAGCTCCCTCCTTCATCACACTCCCTTCTTCATCCACAGCTCCCTCCTTTATCCACAGCTCTCCCTTCATCCACACTCTCTCCTTCATCCACATCTCTCTCCTTCATCCACAGTTCTCTCCTTCATCCACATCTCTCTCCTTCATCCACAGCTCCCTCCTTAATTCACAGCTCTCTCCTTCATCCACAGCTCTCTCCTTCACCCACAGCTCTCTCCTTCATCCACAGCTCTCTCCTTCATCCACAGCTCCCTCCTTCATCCACAGCTCCCTCCTTCATCCACAGCTCTCTCATTCAATCCACAGCTCTCTCCTTCACCCACAGCTCTCTTCTTCACCCACAGCTCCTTCACCCACAGCTCCCTCCTTCATCCACAGCTCCCTCCTTCATCCACAGCTCTCTCCTTCATCCACAGCTCCCTCCTTCATCCACAGCTCTCTCCTTCATCCACAGCTCTCTCCTTCATCCACAGCTCCCTCCTTCATCCACAGCTCCCTCCTTCATCCACAGCTCTTTCCTTCATCCACAGCTCTGTCCTTCATCCACAACTCTCTCCTTCATCCACAGCTCTCTCCTTCATCCACAGCTCCCTCTTTCACCCACAGCTCCCTCCCATCCACAGCTCTCTCCTTCATCCACAGCTCCCTCCATCCACAGCTCCCTCCATCCGCAGCTCCCTCCTTCATCCACAACTGCCTCCTTCATCCACAGCTCCCTCCTTCATCCACAGCTCTCTCCTTCATCCACAGCTCCATCCTTCATCCACAGCTCTCTCCTTCATCCACAGCTCCCCTCCTTCATCCACAGCTCTCTCTTCATCCACAACTCTCTCCTTCATCCACATCTCTCTCCTTCATCCACAGCTCTCTCCTTCATCCACATCTCTCTCCTTCATCCACAGCTCCCTCCTTCATTCACAGCTCCCTCCTTCATCCACAGCTCCCTCCTTCATCCACAGCTCCCTCCTTCATCCACAGCTCTCTCCTTCATCCACATCTCTCTCTTTTCATCCACAGCTCCCTCCTTCATCTACAGCCCTCTCCTTCATCCACAGCTCCCTCCTTTATCCACAGCTCTCTCCTTCATCCACAACTCTCTCCTTCATCCACATCTCTCTCCTTCATCCACAGCTCTCTCCTTCATCCACATCTCTCTCCTTCATCCACAGCTCCCTCCTTCATTCACAGCTCCCTCCTTCATCCACAGCTCCCTCCTTCATCCACAGCTCTCTCTTTCATCCACAGCTCCCTCTTTCATCCACAGCTCTCTCCTTCATCCACACTCCCTCCTTCATCCACAGCTCTCTCCTTCATCCACAGCTCTCTCCTTCATCCACAGCTCCCTCCTTCATCCACAGCTCCCTCCTTCATCCACAGCTCCCTCCTTTATCCACAGCTCCCTCCTTATCCACAGCTCTCTCCATCCACAGCTCCCTCCTTCACCCACAGCTCCCTCCTTCATCCACAACTCCCTCCTTCATCCACAGCTCCCTCCTTCATCCACAGCTCTCTCCATCCACAGCTCCTCTCCTTCATCCACAGCTCCCTCCTTCATCCACAGCTCCATCCTTCATCCACAGCTCTCTCCTTCCCCCAGCTCTCTCTCCTTCTCCCAGCTCTCTCCTTCATCCACAGCTCTCTCCTTCATCCACAGCTTCTCTCATCCTTCATCCACAGCTCTCTCCTTCATCCACAGCTCCCTCCTTCATCCACAGCTCTCTCCTTCATCCACAGCTCCCTCCTTCATCCACAGCTCTCTATCGCTTCAATCCAGAGCTCCCTCCTTCATCCACAGCTGCCTCCTTCATCCACAGCTCCCCTCCTTCCATCCACAGCTCTCTCCTTCATCCACAGCTCCCTCCTTCATCCACAGCTCTCTACTTCATCCACAGCTCCCTCCTTCATCCACAGCTCCCTCCTTCACCACAGCTCCCTCCTTAATCCACAGCTCCCTTCTCATCCAGAGCTCCCTCCTTTATCCACAGCTCCTCCTTCATCCACAACTCTCTCTTCATCCACATCTCTCTCCTTCATCCACAGCTCTCTCCACCTTCATCCACAGCTCTACTTCATATCCTTCATCCACATCTCTCTCTCCTTCATCCACAGCTCCCCTCCTTCATTCACAGCTCCCTCCTTCCATCCAACAGCTCTCCTACTTCATACACAAGTCTCTCCCTTTCATCCACAGCTCCCCTCCTTCATCCCACGCTCTACTCCTTCATCCACAAGCGTCTCTCCTTCACACCACACGCTCTCTCCTTCATACAACAGCTCTCTCAATTCATTCCACAGCTCTCTCCTTCACCCACAGCTCTTCCTTCACCCACAGCTCCTTCATCCAAATCTCTCTCCTTCATCCACAGCTCCTCCTTCATCCACAAGCTCCTCCTTCATCCCACTGCTCTCTCATCATCCACAGCTCTCTCCTTCACCCACAGCTCTCTCCTTCACCCACAGCTCCTTCCGACCCACAGCTCCCTCCTTCATCCACAGCTCCCTCCTTCATCCACAGCTCTCCTCCTAATCCACCGCGTCTGTCCTGCATCCACAACTCTCTCCTTCATCCCAGCTCCCTTCTTTTCACCCACAGCTCCCTCTTCACCCACAGCTCTCTACCTTCATCCACACGCTCTCTCCTTCACCCACAGCTTTCCTCCTTCATCTACAGCTCTCCTCCTTCATACCACAGCTCTCTCCTTTCATCCACAGCTCCCTCCTTCATCCACAGCTCTCCTCCTTCATCCACAGCTTCCCTCCTTCATCCACAGCGCCCTCCTTCAATCCACACAGCTCCCTCCTTCATTCACAGCTGCCTCCTTCATCCACAGCTCTCTCCTCATCCACAGCTCTCTCCTTCACATCCACAGCTCCCTCCTTCATCCACAAGCTCTTCATCCTTCATGCCACAGCTCCTCTCCTTCATCCAATCCATCTCATCTCCGTCAACCAAAGCTCTCTTCCTTCATCCACACTTCCCTCCTTCATCCAGCTCCCTCCTTCATCCACAGCTCCTTCTGTCATCACAGCTCCCCCTCCTTTAATCCACAGCCTCTCTACTTCATCCACACCACAACATCTCCTCCTTCATCAAACATCTCTCTCCTTCATCCACAAGTCTCATCTCTCTTCTATCTCCTCACCAAACTCTCTCTCTCCTTCATCACAGCTCCCTTCCTTAATTCACTAGCTCTCCGCCTCTCATCCACAGCTCTCTCCGTCACCCACAGTCGCTTCCTTCAATCCACAGCTCTCGTCCTTCATCCACAGCTCCCTCCTTCATCCACAGCTCCTCCTTCATCCACAGCTCTCTCATTCATCCACAGCTCTCTCCTTCACCCCCATCTCTCTTCTTCACCCACAGCTCCTTCACCCACAGCTCCCTCCTTCATCCCAGCTCCCTCCTTCATCCACAGCTCTCTCCTTCATCCACAGCTCTGTCCTTCATCCACAACTCTCTCCTCTCCCATCAGCTCTCTCCTTCATCCACAGCTCCCTCTTTCACCCACAGCTCCCTCCTTCATCCACAGCTCTCTCCTTCACCCCAGCTCCCTCCATCCACAGCTCTCCCTTCATCCACAGCTCTCTCCTTCACCCACAGTTCCCTCCTTCATCCCAGCTCTCTCCTTCATCCACAGCTCCCTCCTTCATCCCACTCCCTCCATCCCAGCTCCCTCCTTCATCCACAGCTCTCTCCTTCATCCACAGCTCCCTCCTTTCCCCACAGCTCCCTCCTTCATCCACAGCTCCCCCTTCACCCACAGCTCTCTCCTTCATCTACAGCTATCGCTTTCATCCATAGCTCTCTCCTTCATCCACAGCTCCCTCCTTCTCCACAGCTCCCTCCTTCATCCACAGCCCTCTCTCCTTCATCCACAGCTCTCTCCTTCATCCACAGCTCCCTCCTTCATCTACAAGCTCTCTCATCCTTCAACAGCTCTCTCCTTCATCCACAGCTCCCTCCTCATCCACAGCTCCCTCCTTCATTCACAGCTCCCTCCTTCATCCACAGCTCCCTCCTTCATCTACAACTCTCTCCTTCATCCACAGCTCTCTCCCTTCACCCACAGCTCTCTCCTTCATCCACAGCTCTCTCCTTCATCCACAGCTCCCTCCTTCATCCACAGCTCCTCCTTCAATCCACGCTCTCTCATTCATCCACAGGCTCTCTCCTTCACCCACAGCTCTCTCCTTCACCCACAGCTCCTTCACCCACAGCTCCCTCCTTCATCCACAGCTCCCTCCTTCAGCCACACTACTCTCCTTCATCCACAGCTCTGTCCTTCATCCACAACTCTCTCCTTCATCCACAGCTCTCTCCTTCATCCACAGCTCCCTCTTTCACCCACAGCTCCCTCCCATCCACAGCTCTCTCCTTCATCCACACCTCCCTCCTTCATCCACAGCTCTCTCCTTCATCCACAGCTCTCTCCTTCACCCCACAGCTCCCTCCCATCCACAGCTCTCTCCTTCATCCACATCTCCCTCCTTCATCCACAGCTCCCTCCATCTACAGCTCCCTCCATCCGCAGCTCCCTCCTTCATCCACAGCTCCCTCCCATCCACAGCTCTCTCCTTCACCCACGCTCCCTCCCATCCACAGCTCTCTCCTTCACCCACAGTTCCTCCTTCATCACAGCTCCCTCCTTCATCCACAGCTCCCCCTTCATCCACAGTCTCTCCTTTGCACACAGCTCCCTCCATCCACAGCTCCCTCCTTCATCCACAGCTCCCTCCTTCATCCACAGCTCTCCTTCATCCACAGCTCCCTCCTTCACCCATAGCTCTCTCCTTCATCTACAGCTATCGCTTTCATCCACAGCTCTCTCCTTCATCCACAGCTCCCTCCTTCATCCACAGCTCCCTCCTTCATCCACAGCTCCCTCCTTCATCCACAGCTCCTCCTTCATCCACAGCTCCCTCCTTCATCCACAGCTCTCCCTTCAACAGCTCCCTCCTCCTCCACAGCTCTCTCCTTCACCCACAGCTCTCTCCTTCACCCACAGCTCCTTCACCCACAGCTCCCTCCTTCATCCACAGCTCCCTCCTTCATCCACAGCTCTCTCCTTCATCCACAGCTCTGTCCTTCATCCACAACTCTCTCCTTCATCCACAGCTCTCTCCTTCATCCACAGCTCCCTCTTTCACCCAGCTCCCTCCTTCATCCACAGCTCTCTCCTTATCCACAGTTCCCTCCTTCATCCACAGCTCCCTCCATCCACAGCTCCCTCCTTCATCCACAGCTCTCTCCTTCACCCACAGCTCCCTCCTTCATCTACAGCTCTCTCCTTCATCCACAGCTCTCTCCTTCATCCACAGCTCCCTCCTTCATCCACAGCTCCCTCCTTCTCCACAGCTCTCTCCTTCATCCACAGCTCTCCTCCTTCATCCACAGCTCTCCTCCTTCATCCACAGTCTCCTCCTTCATCCCACAGCTCTCTCCTTCATCCACAGCTTTCTCCGCTCGCCTTGCATCCACAGCTCTCGCCTTCATCCACAGCTCTTCCCTGCTTCAATCACAGCTCTCCTCCTTCATCCACGAGCTCTCTCCTTCATCCACAGCTCTCTCCTTCTACCACAGGCTCCCTTCACTTCATCCACAGCTCCTCCTTCCATCCACAGCTCTCTCCTTCATACACACGCTGCCTCCTTCATCCACAGCTCTCTCCTTCATCCACAGCTCTCTCCTTCTCCAAGCTCCCTCCTTCATCCACAGCTCTCTCCTTCATCCACAACTCCCTCCTTCATCCACAGCTCTCTCCTTCATCCACAGCTCTCTCCTTCATCCACAGCTCTCCTCCTTCATCCACAGCTCCCTCATTCATCGACAGCTCTCTCCTTCATCCACAACTCCCTCCTTCATCCACAGCTCTCTCCTTCATCCACAGCTCCCTCCTTCATCCACAGCTCCCTCCTTCATCCACAGCTCTCTCCTTCATCCACGCTCCCCCTTCATCCACAGCTCTCTCCTTCATCCACAGCTCCCTCCTTTATCCACAGCTCTCTCCATCCACAGCTCCCTCCTTCACCCACAGCTCCCTCCTTCATCCACAACTCCCTCCTTCATCCACAGCTCCCTCCTTCATCCACAGCTCTCTCCATCCACAGCTCCCTCCTTCATCCACAGCTCCCTCCTTCATCCACAGCTCCCTCCTTCTCACAGCTCTCCCTTCATCCACAGCTCTCTCCTTCATCCACAGCTCTCTCCTTCATCCACAGCTCTCTCCTTCATCCACAGCTCTCTCCTTCATCCAGCTCCCTCCTTCATCCACAGCTCTCTCCTTCATCCACAGCTCTCTCCTTCATCCACAGCTCCCTCCTTCATCCACAGCTCTCTCCTTCATCCACAGCTCCCTCCTTCATCCACAGCTGCCCTCCTTCATCCACAGCTCCCTCCTTCATCCACAGCTCTCTCCTTCATCCACAGCTCCCTCCTTCATCCACAGCTCTCTACTTCATCCACAGCTCCTCCTTCATCCACAGCTCCCTCCTTCATCCACAGCTCCCTCCTTAATCCACAGCTCCCTTCTTCATCCAGAGCTCCCTCCTTTATCCACAGCTCTCTCCTTCATCCACAACTCTCTCCTTCATCCACATCTCTCTCCTTCATCCACAGCTCTCTCCTTCATCCACAGCTCTCCCTTCATCCACATCTCTCTCCTTCATCCACAGCTCCCTCCTTCATTCACAGCTCCCTCCTTCATCCACAGCTCTCTCCCATCCCAGCTCTCTCTTTCATCCACAGCTCCCTCCTTCATCTACAGCTCTCTCCTTCATCCACAGCTCCCTCCTTCATCCACAGCTCTCTCCTTCATCCACAGCTCTCTCCTTCACCCACAGCTCTCTCCTTCATCCACAGCTCTCTCATTCATCCACAGCTCTCTCCTTCACCCCAGTCTCTCCTTCACCCACAGCTCCTTCATCCACAGCTCTCTCCTTCATCCACTCCCTCCTTCATCCACAGCTCCCTCCTTCATCCACAGCTCTCTCATCATTCTCCACAGCTCTCTCCTTCACCCACAGCTCTCTCCTTCACCACAGCTCCTTCACCCACAGCTCCCTCCTTCATCCACAGCTCCCTCCTTCATCCACAGCTCTCTCCTTAATCCCAGCTCTGTCCTTCATCCACAACTCTCTCCTTCATCCAGCTCCCTCTTTCACCCCAGCTCCCTTTCACCCACAGCTCTCTCCTTCATCCACAGCTCTCCCTTCACCCACAGCTTCCTCCTTCATCTACAGCTCTCTCCTTCATCCACATCTCTCCTTCATCCACGCTCCCTCCTTCATCCACAGCTCTCTCTCCTTCATCCACAGCTCCCTCCTTCATCCACAGCTCCCTCCTTCATCCACAGCTCCCTCCTTCATCCACAGCTCTCTCCTTCATCCACAGCTCTCTCCTTCATCCACAGCTCCCTCCTTCATCCACAGCTCCCTCCTTCATCCACAGCTCTCTCCTTCATCCACAGCTCTCTCCTCATCCGCTCTCTCCCTTCAACCACAGCTCTCTCCTTCATCCACAGCTCCCTTCTTCATCCACAGCTCCCTCCTTTATCCACAGCTCTCTCCTCTCTCATCCACAACTCTCTCCTTCATCCACATCTCTCTCCTTCATCCCAGCTCTCTCCTTCACCACATCTCTCTCCTTCATCCACAGCTCCCTCCTTCATTCACAGCTCTCTCTTTCATCCACAGCTCCCTCCTCATCTACAGCTCTCTCCTTCATCCACAGCTCCCTCCTTCATCCACAGCTCTCTCCTTCATCCACAGCTCTCTCCTTCACCCACAGCTCTCTCCTTCATCCACAGCTCTCTCCTTCATCCACAGCTCCCTCCTTCATCCACAGC
>NC_083848.1:72499-108078 GCF_015708825.2 Lethenteron reissneri
TCACCCACCCACTCGCTCACTCCCATCCCCCCCACCATCTCACCCCACCCACTCACCCACCCACCCACCCACTCACCCAACCCACCCACTCACCCACCCACTCACCCACACACCCACACCCACCCACTCACCACCCACCCACCCACTCACCCACACCCACCATACCATCCCATCACATCACCATCTCACCCACCCACCCACCCACTCACTCACCCACCCACCCACCCACTCACCATCCCACTCACCATCTCACCCCACCCACTCACCATCCCCACTCACCATCTCACCCACCCACCACCCACTCGCTCACCATCCCCACCCACCATCTCACCACCCACCCACCCAATCGCTCACCACCCACCCACCATCTCACCCACCCACCCACCCACCCACTCGCTCACCATCCCCCCCACCATCTCACCCCACCCACCCACCCACTCACCATCCCCACCCACCATCTCACCCCACCCACTCACCATCCCCACCCCACCATCTCACCCTACCCACCCACCATCCCCACCCACCATCTCACCCCACCCACCCACTCGCTCACCATCCCCACCCACCATCTCACCCCACCCACTCACCATCCCCACCCACCATCTCCCCACCCACTCGCTCACTCACCATCCCCACCCACCATCTCACCCCACCCACTCGCTCATCCCATCCCCACCCACCATCTCACCCCACTCACCCACCCACCCACCACTCACTCACCCACCCACCCACTCCTCACTCACCCACCCACCCACCCACTCACTCACTCACCCACCACCCACTCACTCACTCACCCACCCACCCACTCACTCACTCACCCACCACCCACTCACTCACTCACCCACCCACCCACCCACCCACCCACTCACCACCCACCCCCCACCCACCCCACTCACCCACCCACCCACCATCACCCACCCACCCACTCACCACCCACCCACTCACCCACCCACCCACTCACCCACCCACTCACCCACCCACCATACCCACTCACCATCCCCACTCACCATCTCACCCACCCACCCACCCACTCACCCACCCACCCACCCACTCACCATCCCCACTCACCATCTCACCCCACCCACTCACCATCCCCACTCACCATCTCACCCACCCACCCACCCACTCGCTCACCATCCCCACCCACCATCTCACCCACCCACCCACCCACTCGCTCACCATCTCACCCACCCACCCACTCGCTCACCACCACCCACCATCTCACCCCACCCACCCACCCACTCACCATCCCCACCACCATCTCACCCCACACCCACCTCACCATCCCCACCCACCATCTCACCCTACCACCCCACCATCCCCACCCACACCATCTCACCCCAACACCCACCCACTCGCTCACCATCCCCACCCACCATCTCACCCACCCACCACCCACCTCACCATCCCCACCCACCATCTCACCCCACCCACTCGCTCACTCACCATCCCCACCCACCATCTCACCCCACCCACTCGCTCACTCACCATCCCACCACACCATCTCACCCCACCCACTCCACTCACCCACCCACTCACCCACCCACCCACCCACTCACCCACCCCAACCTCACCCACCACCCACCCACTCACTCACTCACCCACCCACTCACTCACCCACCCACTCACTCACTCACTCACCCACCCACTCACCCACCCACCCACCATACCCACTCACCATCTCACCCACCCACCCACCCACTCACTCACCCACCCACCCACCCACTCACCATCCCCACTCACCATCTCACCCCACCCACTCACCATCCCCACTCACCATCTCACCCACACACCCCACTCGCTCACCATCCCCACCCACCATCTCACCCACCCACCCACCCACTCGCTCACCATCCCCACCCACCATCTCACCCCACCCACCCACTCACCATCCCCACTCACCATCTCACCCCCACCCACTCACCCCACCCACCCACCCACCATCCCACCCACCCACTCGTCTCACCATCCCCACCCACCATCTCACCCCACCCACCCACTCACCCATCCCCACTCACCATCTCCACCCCACCCACTCACCCATCTCACCCCACCCACTCACCATCCCCACTCACCATCTCACCCCACCCACCACCCACTCACCATCTCACCCCACTCACTCGCTCACCATCCCCACCCACCATCTCACCCCACCCACCCACTCGCTCACCATCCCCACCCACCATCTCACCCCACCCACCCACTCGCTCACCATCCCCACCACCATCTCACCCCACCCACCCACTCGCTCACCATCCCCACCCACCATCTCACCCCACCACCCACTCCGCTCACCATCCCCACCCCACCATCTCACCCCACCCACCCACTCGCGCTCACCATCCCCACCCACCATCTCACCATCCCCACCCACCATCTCACCTGCATCGATCCGGCTCCTCTTCATCCTCCTCCATGATGCTCGCGACCCCCTTGTGCCCCCGTAGACCCTTGTGCCCCCGTAGACCCTTGTGCCCCCCGCGGGGTCCGGGTTCCCCTTGGGCCACCGCTCCCCGCCTCTCCCTCCCGGTGGTCTCGGCACCCCCGTGCCCCCCACCCCGAGGAGGGCGAGGGAAGGGGCCGCAGGAGGGAGGAGACAGCCCCACATCCTCCAGCAGCTCCTCGCACGCATCCACCCTGCACGGAGGGGGTCACGGGGGGTCACGGGGGGTCACGGGGAAGACACGGGGGGGGGACACGGGGGGAGACACGGGGGGAGACACGGGGGGGAGACACGGGGGAGGAGACACGGGGGGGAGACACGGGGGGGAGACACGGGGGGGAGACACGGGGGGGAGACACGGGGGGGAGACACGGGGGGGAGACACGGGGGGGAGACACGGGGGGGAGACACGGGGGGGAGACACGGGGGGGAGACACGGGGGGGAGACACGGGGGGGAACGGGGGGAGACACGGGGGGAGACACGGGGGGGAGACACGGGGGGGAGACACGGGGGGGAGACACGGGGGGGAGACACGGGGGGGGAGACACGGGGGGGGACACGGGGGGAGACACGGGGGGGGACACGGTGGGGACACGGGGGGGGACACGGGGGGGGACACGGGGGGAGACACGGGGGGAGACACGGGGGGGGGACACGGGGGGGGACACGGGGGGGGGACACGGGGGGGGGACACACGGGGGGGGGACACACGGGGACACACCCTTGCACACCCCTGCCAACTTCAACATGCGGCAAGGGGGTGAAGGGAGGGCAAAGTGGTTGAGAGGACGGGTTGAAGAGGGTGGGGTGGGGTGAAGAGGGTGGGGGGGGTGAGGAGGGATGAGGGGTGGGGTGAGGAGGGTGGGGAGAGGGTCTCACCTGACCCCGTGTGTGGCGTCTGACATCACCCAGAGCCTCATGCGCAACTTGTGGGCAAAGCGGTGGTCCTGACGGAGAGAAAGGCGCACGAGGGGGTGGGTGGCCAGCACCACGCCCGGCCGCTTTTGTCTCCCCAGTGGCGATGTTTACTACGCACCGCACCGGGTACTCATTTGAGGCCGAGTCGATCTAGGGGAGGCCCAAGACTGGTTCAGGAAAAATCGTCACTGGTATTGGCCGTGAGTTGAACTCGGGTCGCTGGGTTCATAGCGCAGCGACCGCGACACGACACACGCACACTGGGGACGACGAGTGAAGAGGTGAGGGTGAGGAAGCGAGGGTGAGGTGAGGGTGACGAGGTGAGGGTGAGGAGGGTGACGAGGTGAGGGTGACGAGGTGAGGGTGAGGAGGGTGACGAGGTGAGGGTGAGGTGAGGGTGACGAGGTGAGGGTGAGGAGGGTAGGAGGGTGAGGTGGGTGAGGTGAGGGTGACCGAGGTGAGGGTGACGAGGTGAGGGTGAGGAGGGTGACGAGGTGAGGGGGAGGAGGGTGACGAGGGTGAGGGTGAGGTGAGGGTGACGAGGTGAGGGTGAGGAGGTGAGGGTGAGGAGGTGAGGGGGAGGAGGTGAGGGTGACGAGGTGAGGGTGAGGAGGTGAGGGTGACGAGGTGAGGGTGACGAGGTGAGGGTGAGGAGGTGAGGGTGACGAGGTGAGGGTGACGAGGGTGAGGGTGACGAGGTGAGGGTGACGAGGGTGAGGCTCTCACCTCCTTCTGCTTCGTCTCTTGCAGCTTCTGGTTGAGGTGGTGGAGCTGCTCGTGTGGCGAGAGCGAGTCCACCCACGCCAACCACACCCCCTCGTCACCCTCCACCTCGTCACCCCTTCACCTCCTCACCCTCCACCTCACCCACCCTAGCCTCCTCCTCACCCTCCACCTCACCAACCCTAGCCTCCTCCTCACCCTCACCTCACCCACCCTAGCCTCCTCCTCACCCTCCACCTCACCCACCCTAGCCACCTCCTCACCCCTCACCTCACCCACCCTAGCCACCACCTCTTCACCCCTCACCTCACCCACCCTAGCCTCCTCCTCACCCTCCACCTCACCCACCCTAGCCTCCTCCTCACCCTCCACCTCACCCACCCTAGCCACCTCCTCACCCCTCACCTCACTCACCCTAGCCTCCTCCTCACCCTCCACCTCACCCCCCTAGCCACCTCCTCCTCACCCTCCACCTCACCCACCCTAGCCACCTCCTCACCCTCCCTAGCCACAACCTCCTCACCCCTCACCTCACCCACCCTAGCCACCTCCTCCTCACCCTCCACCTACACCCACCCTAGCCACCTCCTCACCCTCCCTAGCCCCACTCCTAACCCTCCACCTCACTCACCCTAGCCACCACCTCCTCACCCCTCACCTCACCCACCCTAGCCACCACCCTCCTCACCCTCCACCTCACCCACCCTAGCCACCTCCTCACCCTCCCTAGCCACCACCTCCTCACCCTCCACCTCACTCACCCTAGCCACCACCTCCTCAACCCTCACCTCACCCACCCTAAGCCACCACCTCCTCACCCTCCACCCTCACCCACCCTAGCCACCTCCTCACCCCATCACCTCACCCACCCTAGCCACCTCCTCACCCCTCACCTCACTCACCCTAGCCACCTCCTCACCCTCACCTCACCCACCCTAGCCACCTCCTCACCCTCCACCTCACCCACCCTAGCCACCTCCTCACCCTCCCTAGCCACCACCTCCTCACCCCTCACCTCACTCACCCTAGCCACCTCCTCACCCCTCACCTCACTCACCCTAGCCTCCTCCTCACCCTCCACCTCACCCACCCTAGCCACCTCCTCACCCTCCACCTCACCCACCCTAGCCACCTCCTCACCCTCCACCTCACCACCCTAGCCAACTCCTCACCCCTCACCTCACTCACCCTAGCCACCTCCTCACCCTCCACCTCACTCACCCTAGCCACCTCCTCCCCTCCACCTCACCCACCCTAGCCACCTCCTCACCCTCCACCTCACCCACCCTAGCCACCTCCTCACCCCTCCACCTCACCCACCCTAGCCACCTCCTCACCCCTCACCCTCACTCACCCTAAGCCACCTCCTACCCCTCACCCTCCACCCTAGCCACCTCCTACTCACCATCACCTCACCCCTAGCCACCTCCTCACCCTCCCTAGCCACCCCCTCCTCACCCCTCACCTCACTCACCCTAGCCACCTCCTCACCCCTCACCTCACTCACCCTAGCCTCTCCTCACCCTCCTCCTCACCCACCCTAGCCACCTCCTCCTCACCCTCCACCTCACCCACCCTAGCCACCTCCTCACCCTCCCTAGCCACCCCCTCCTCACCCCTCACCTCACTCACCTTAGCCACCCTCCTCACCCCTCACCTCACTCACCCTAGCCTCCTCCTCACCCTCCACCTCACCACCCTAGCCACCTCCTCACCCTCCACCTCACCCCACCCTGCCACCTCCTCACCCTCCCTAGCCACCACCTCCTCAACCCCTCACCTCACTCACCCTAGCCACCTCCTCACCCCTCACCTCACTCACCCTAGCCACCTCCTCACCCTCACCTCCACTCACCCTAGCCACCTCCTCACCCCTCACCTCACTCACCCTAGCCACCCCCTCCTCACCCACCCTAGCCACCTCCTCCTCAACCTCCACCTCACCCACCCTAGCCACCACCTCCTCACCCCTCACCTCACTCACCCTAGCCACCCCCACCTCACTCACCCTAGCCACCCCCACCTCACTCACCCTAGCCACCCCACCTCACCCCTCACCTCACTCACCCTAGCCACCCCCACCTCACCCCTCACCTCACTCACCCTAGCCACCACCTCCTCACCCTCCACCTCACCCACCCTAGCCACCTCCTCACCCCTCACCTCACTCACCCTAGCCACCTCCTCACCCCTCACCTCACCACCCTAGCCACCTCATCAACCCCTCACCTCACCCACCCTAGCCACCTCCTCACCCCTCACCTCACCACCCTAGCCACCCCCTCCTCACCCACCCTAGCCACCTCCTCCTCAACCTCCACCTCACCCACCCTAGCCACCTCCTCCTCACCCACCCTAGCCACCACCTCCTCACCCCTCACCTCACTCACCCTAGCCACCCCCACCTCACCCCCTCACCTCACTCACCCTAGCCACCCCCCACCTCACCCACCCTAGCCACCTCCTCCTCACCCCCTCCACCTCACCCACCCTGAGCCACCTCCTCACCCTCCACCTCACCCACCCTAGCCACCCCCTCCTCACCCCTCACCTCACTCACCCTAGCCACCCCTCACCCCTCACCTCACTCAGCCTAGCCACCTCCTCACCCCTCACCTCACCCACCCTAGCCACCACCACCTCACCCTCCACCTCACCCACCCTAGCCACCTCCTCCTCACCCCCACCACCTCACCTCCCTCAATCCTCATCCTCCACCTCAAGGCTGGTGGGGTCAGGGCCAGTGGGGTCAGGGTCGGTGGGGTCAGGGCCAGTGGGGTCAGGGTCGGTGGGGTCGGGGTCGGCAGATTCGGGGTCGGTGGGGTCAGGGCCAGTGGGGTCAGGGTCGGTGGGTTCGGGGTCGGTGGGGTCAGCGTCGGTGGGGTCAGCGTCGGTGGGGTCAGGGTCGGTGGGGTCAGGGTCGGTGGGGTCAGGGTCGACGGGATCGGGGTCGGTGGGGTCAGGGTCGGTGGGGTCAGGGTCAGCGGGATCGGGGTCGGTGGGGTCAGGGTCGGTGGGGTCAGGGTCGGCGGGTTCGGGGTCAGGGCCGGCGGGGTCAGGGCCGGTGGGGTCAGGGTCGCGGGATCGGGGTCGGTGGGGTCAGGGTCGGTGGGGTCAGGGTCGGTGGGGTCAGGGTCGGCGGGTTCGGGGTCAGGGCCGGTGGGGTCACGGTGCATGGTTGATCCCTCTCCCACTCCGTCTTTCGAGTTCTCCATTATCTGCACCCACACAAAGACAAAGGTCCCCCATGTAGGCCCAGGCCTGCCCGTGTAAAGTTGTGAACATAGAGTCAGGGAGCCCAAAAGGATGAAGTACAACCCAGAGCCCTGGCCTGTTGATGGATATTATAGGCCTCGACCAGGTCCATAAAGCAGAGATGTAGGTTCTGTTGGGATTCGCTTCGTAAGTACGTTCGCATGATGAACTTCTTTTCGCACCCTATGTAGCCAACCGCGCTAATCGGAGGTGCGGGAGGAACGACAACAAATGAAACACAAAAAGCAGTTCTAAAGAAATTAGTTTTCAACCTAGAGTGGTTCCCAAACCGGGGGTACATTAGATGATTCATAAATGTTTGAAAATATATCATACATGAGAGTCATTGGTGAAGTCACTGTATGAATCCGACAATATAAAAATAACTACAATAAAATGTTAATCCATATGATATAACCGAGAACGATATGAAAGACATTTCTAAACTCACTGACCGTGAACAATGTGGTTTCAAAGAGTAACCAGCGAGCGTAAACAAAGTTACTGTCACACATAGTGGAGCGTCCACTGGTTTGTTTTATAAGCGAGCAGGGAACGCGCTGAAGCCTCGGTTGTGTAATGTGAAGAGTTTTGTAATAAAAAGTGACGACGGAAAAAGAAGTTGAGCACTACACAAGTAAACATTTGTAGCAGTGTCTCTACAGATCACTGGACTACAGTAAAACCTTGGATTGCGAGTAACTTGGTCTGCGAGTGTTTTGCAAGACGAGCAAAAATCTGAAATAAACATGAATTTGATAAACGAGCGATGTCTTGCAATACGAGTACGGTAGTACGTACAGTATACGCTTTGTCTGCCGATCGTCACGTGATCACAACTGAGCCAATAGTTCTTCTCTCTCTCGCTGCGGGATTGTGGGTAATCGTCTCCCATGCTCGGTCGCAGTCGGCGTGCCTCACTCGTATAGTCAACATCCGTGCGAGCGTACACTGTTTACTACAGTGTTGTGACCACGAGTGTGTGCGTAAAACATTTATTTTATTTTGTGTCCAAGTGTAGTGACTGTTCTTTAGTAACTGTACTGCAAGTAAAAGTCGTCCTGCACAATAACCCCCCTCCTCATCTCTTCTCTCTCGTCTCCCTCACACCAGCCACGATTCAATTTAATTAATTAATTTGATTACTTTATATTAAACTTAAATAATAAAAATATAAAAAGGTAGTTTGTATTAATCAGTTTTATATGAATACAGTATTTTTGGGTTGTGGAACCAATCATCTGAGTTTCCATTATTTCTTATGGGGAAATTCGCTTTGATGTACGAGTGCTTAGGATTACAAACACGTTTCTGGAACGAATTATGCTCACAATCCAAGGTTTTACTGTATAATCGACACAATTACACAGCAATCAGCTGATAATGTATTTAACAAAACACTTCCCAAATTAACAAATTTGCTAGACTGACTAACAAACTCTCAACTAAAAATTTATATTTTATAAACAAAACGGTTATCAACATGACTAACGTTGAATTATCCAGCAATATGGTTTCAGTCCTGTCTAAAGGTCTTAACTTTGCCGTTGCCCCACGTACAATCCCTGTCGATAAGATCATTGCTGAAGTTGAAATCAGCAGTTAGACATCTCCCCCATAATCAAGCTGAGATGACTAGGCATGAGGATGCCAAAATTAATGAGAACAGAAAATTGCCAAAAGCAAATATTAACTTCAGTGAAGCAAAAGCCTTAAGAGAATTGAGAGAAAATAAAGATATCCAAATTCTTGCTGCTGATAAGGGCCGATCAACTGTTGTGATGCCCCGTGAGGACAATGATAATAAAATCAAAGATTTACTCGATAAGGTACCTTTCTTAAAATTAAACGAGATGCAACCATCTTCTTGGTTCTTTCGGTAAAGTCGCGTAGAAGGGAAGTAATCAAATAATAAAAATAAAATAATAAAATTCTCACGACGTTTCGGCCACAACGCAAGCAGCCGTTCTCAGGTGAAAACCAAGTCTGTCGAGGCGACAGCGTCTGAATGAAACACCACCATGCTTGGAGCATATATTTAAGCTGGGAAATGCAGGTATGTGCTTAGTACTACTTATGCCCGTGCATTATGCAGGATTAGCAGCATCAAAGGGAGGGGATATGGAAAATGCAGGTATGTGCTTAGTACTACTTATGCCCGTGCATTATGCAGGATTAGCAGCATCAAAGGGAGGGATATGGAAAATGCAGGTATGTGATTAGTACTACTTATGCCCGTGCATTATGCAGGATTAGCAGCATCAAAGGGAGGGGATATGGGAAATGCAGGTATGTGATTAGTACTACTTGTGCCCGTGCATTATGCAGGATTAGCAGCATCAAAGGGAGGGGATATGGGAAATGCAGGTATGTGATTAGTACTACTTGTGCCCGTGCATTATGCAGGATTAGCAGCATCAAAGGGAGGGGATATGGGAAATGCAGGTATGTGATTAGTACTACTTATGCCCGTGCATTACGCAGGATTAGCAGCATCAAAGGGAGGGGATATGGGAAATGCAGGTATGTGATTAGTACTACTTATGCCCGTGCATTACGCAGGATTAGCAGCATCAAAGGGAGGGGATATGGGAAATGCAGGTATGTGATTAGTACTACTTATGCCCGTGCATTACGCAGGATTAGCAGCATCAAAGGGAGGGGGATATAACAACCAGCACCTCGGACCGTAAAACAACGACAATCATTGCCAAGTCATCAAATACCAATGGAAGAGCAATACCTGATCAAACCAAGGGTCTCAAAACGACCAAGACTTTATGGGCTACCAAAAATTAACAAACCTGATGTCCCATTAAGACCCATAGCTAGTACAGTAGGCTCTGCCACGTACAAATTAGACAACACGTAACGAAAGAAAGATACTAAGAGGAAGCAATGAAATATGTCGATGGGAGAGTAGAGGGAGGAAACTTGCAGCGGAGCAAAGAACCCATTCACACGACGGTCAATGGTACAGTGTATAATAACAAATGGTATAAAATTTATATGCTTAATACAATGTACAAAGTAATATATAGTATCGTAATTGTATAGTGAATATACAGCAGTGTGATATACATTAGGGTGGGTAGAATAATACATAGTGTAATATTACAATACAGTATATAATTTAATGTTGGGTTTGTCTATGGCAGTATATAGTACGGTGTAGACTCGTGTGATATAAGAGAATAAAGTTTAGATGGAAGCATATTATATTTTTTACGACGTAGAATTGTAATGTATTACTTACTGTTAGTAACTCAGCTTATTGTAGAGTATATTTAGTATACTGATGATACTATGTAGTTTATACTTTAGTTGTTTACGTGTTGGTTTTAGTTACTGCAGCTACATACTTTAACACTCCTTCCCTTTATTAATGCTACCCCTATCCCCTCCATTTGATGCTGCTAATCCTGCATAATGCACGGGCATAAGTAGTACTAATCACATACCTGCATTTCCCATACCCCCTCTCTTTGATGCTGCTAATCCTTCATAATGCACGGGCATAAGTAGTACTAATCACATACCTGCATTTCCCATAAATATGCTAAATACCTCTTGATATGCAAATTATTTTGTCAAGGCGCCCTTTCCCCCCCTTCCTACCCAGATTAAATATATGCTCCAAGCATGGTGCTGTTTCATTCAGACGCTGTCGCCTCGACAGACCTGGTTTTCACCTGAAGACGGCTGTTTGCGTTGTGGCCGAAACGTCGTGAGAATTATTTTATTATGTTTTATTTTTATTATTTTATTACTTCCCTTCTACGTGACTTTACCGAAAAAACCAAGAAGATGAATCAACATACCGTATATTGTGGGAGTAACTGATAAACTAGCCAGATGTTTGGAAAAACAAAACATCCGAGTAAGATTTGGCACGATACATAACATACTGAAATTATTATCTAGTACAAAATATGTATTGCTGAAGCGATCAACAGAAGGTGTGTACATGATCAGCTGCACGTGTGGTAAATGTTATGTTGGGCAAACAGGACGAATGATCAGCATGAGACTAAAAGATCATCAGATAAATATGAAATACTCCCAAATGCAACTGTCAGCAGTAGCAGAACACGCGCGCCAACAAGGACACTCAATTAATGTTGATGTTGAAGTGCTGTGCAATACTAGCTACTACTGGCCAAGACTAATTAGAGAATCTATCGAAATTGAAGTAAAAAAATAATAATTGTAACCGTTAAGATAGCTACCGCCTTAGTGCTGCGTGGAAGCGAATCATCAAGTAACACATTGTTTAAACGAATGCCTATGAAGGGCAACATATCCAATAGGGATCACCGTTGGCACGGCTATTTTAATAAACACAAGAGACAGGAAGGACAAGATCAACGGGCTCGCATAATGCCCATGGATAATGTACAATGACTCAGTAATCCCCAGAGGTCGCAAACGGGTTTTGATTCCATACCCGTACACGGCCGGGTACGGGTACCCGTTCCCTACCCGTACCCTACCCGAAATGAGTGACAAACTGTGACTCACCAGTGACTCACGGCCTACCCGTACCCGGCCGCACCAGGGTTGCAAACGGGTACCTGTACCCGGCCGGGTACGGGTAGCCGGGTATCGGGTACCCGGTTGCGACCTCTGGTAATCCCCCCCCCCCCCCCACTTTGCACAAGAGCGCATTAGTGTGGTCACCACACTAATATAAGGAACGAAACAGACTTCTTCACAAATCTGGCTGTCGCCTGATGAAGTTGGTTGTAATTAATGGCGAAACGTCGAACTCAGATTATGAATGTCGGGGCTTTGCTCTCCAACACACCGGTTAGTGATGTACTAGTTTACTACACTATACACTACACTATACACTAGTGCTGTACTAGTATACTACACTATACTACTACACACTAGTGATGTACTAGTATACTACACTATACACTAGTGCTGTACTAGTATACTACACTATACACTACTATACACTGCACTATACACTAGTGCTGTACTAGTATACTACACTATACACTACACTACTATATACTACACTATACACTAGTACTGTACTAGTATACTACACTACTACACTACTGTACACTACACTACTATACACTACACTATACACTAGTACTGTACTAGTATACTACACTACACTACTACACTACTGTACACTACACTACTATACACTACACTATACACTAGTACTGTACTAGTATACTACACTACTATACACTAGTGCTGTACTAGTATACTACACTATACTACTACACACTAGTGCTGTACTAGTATACTACACTATACACTACTATACAATACACTATACACTAGTGCTGTACTAGTATACTACGCTATACTACTACACACTAGTGCTGTACTAGTATACTACACTATACACTACTATACAATACACTATACACTAGTGCTGTACTAGTATACTACACTATACTACTACACACTAGTGCTGTACTAGTATACTACACTATACACTACTATACATTACACTATACGCTAGTGCTGTACTAGTATACTACACTACACTACTATACACTAGTGCTGTACTAGTATACTATACTACACTATACACTACACACTAGTGCTGTACTAGTATACTACACTACACACTAGTGCTGTACTAGTATACTACACTATACACTAGTGTTGTACTAGTATACTACACTATACACTACACTATACACTAGTGCTGTACTAGTATACTACACTATACACTAGTGTTGTACTAGTATACTACACTATACACTAGTGCTGTACTAGTATACTACACTATACACTAGTGCTGTACTAGTATACTACACTATACACTAGTGCTGTACTAGTATACTACACTATACACTAGTGTTGTACTAGTATACTACACTATACACTACACTATACACTAGTGCTGTACTAGTATACTACACTATACACTACACTATACACTAGTGCTGTACTAGTATACTACACTATACTACTACACACTAGTGCTGTACTAGTATACTACACTACACACTAGTGCTGTACTAGTATACTACACTATACACTACACTATACACTAGTGCTGTACTAGTATACTACACTACACTATACACTACACTATACACTAGTGCTGTACTAGTATACCACACTATACACTACACTACACACTAGTGCTGTACTAGTATGCTACACTATACACTACACTATACACTAGTGCTGTACTAGTATACTACACTACACTATACACTACACTATACACTAGTGCTGTACTAGTATACTACACTACACTATACACTACACTATACACTAGTGCTGTACTAGTATACCACACTATACACTACACTACACACTAGTGCTGTACTAGTGACGAATTGGCCACGTTCTGTTTACGTGACAACCCTCACTAGTTGGCTGTGTCGGGTGGTGTCGGGTTTTAACGACACAACATTTATATATTTACGCGATCTAACCCACAAAACCTCTATTATGGTTGCTTTTACTTAAGATTATTATTTTTGTAATATGCCTTCGATAGTAATTTAGTATAATGCAAGTTTGTTTTATATTGAATTTGCTTTTATTCTTCTTGTGATTTAGTATATTAATGTTTTTTTTTAGCTGTACAGCACTTTGAATGGCATCCTTTGCACGAAATAGTGCGAAATAAATAAATACTTTCTATTCGACTTTTATTAATTTTAAATTTTTACCTACGTGACTTTACCGAAGAAAACCTAAGAATATGAATAATAAAGACTTTGACCGATTGTACGGTGGCTTTGGTGCAACGGATTAAAACGTTAACCGAGGCAACGACTGTACAACAACTAAAAACCCGACTCGCCACCAAGTGGCGGTGACGTCACCACGACGCCTGTGCCAGGCTAGGTGCACCGACACAACACGCGGTGGCTCGGGTGGGGTGAGGTGGAGAGGTAGCAGTCCCAGCACTCGTGCCAGGCTGGGTGCACACACAAGCCTCGGGAGAACACAACACCCGGGTCCGTTCAGCTGACGCAGTCTGCGAGTACCTATTCAACGCTGTCGGTGTCCACGCCGGGCCGCCCTTGTCGCTCCCAGCCCGGAGCCCGCGGCGGCGTTCGACCGCGTCGCTTTATAGGAGAATCGACGAGTTAGAAGCTACTTCGATTAGCGAATCGATTATTGGTCTAAAATAGATTGAACCGAACGTGTTCCCTCCGTAGCGATTCGATTAATCGAATTACGGCGATATATTTCTTAACGGCACTTTGTTTCGGGATGAAATTGGGCGGGTTGATTAATCGATTTACTTTGCCGATTAATCGACGAATCGACTGCATGCGATGCTAAGGAGTGGTGGCGTAGCGCTAGGCCTCGGCACGGTAAGGTAAAGGGTTAAAGCAAACAGCTTACCTTTACCCTACCTTTTACCCTACCACAATACAATCACTCTACCCTACCTTTTACCCTTTAGCAGGTAAGGTAAAAGGTAAAAATTTAACCCGTAAAAACAAAGTTTTTCGCTATAAATCCTTTATATGCGTGGCATCGGTTTCATTTTATTATTCATTTCTGTTTTTCTTGAGTAAGCAAGCAAGCAAGTGAAGTTAATATGAAGGATTTAAAAATGAAAGACCACCTCTTGACATGCCCCGTATATTCCCGAGGGCACAAGCGTTGACCTGTATTACCACTTTCAAGAACCTGGCGGCTTCAATGTAACTTCTCTATAAATAGTCTCCAGTGTACAGCGTGGGGGCAGGGATTCATGCCATGTGGTTAGTCAACATTTGCGTCATCATGAAACGGGCGGCTACAGTCCTCTCGTCCTCTGGCTTGAGATGGCTTCCAGCTATGGGTCAGATGATTGTCTGTCACAATTAAGCAATTGGTAATTAAATATTTAAAATAAAATTCCCTAAACAGTGTCAAATTTAGGAAAAAAAAATTCATGAAAGTTTATTGTCAAGCACAACAAATCTGTGTGTTAAATGTCAGCTCGATTGGATCACGGGAAGTGGGTTAAAAAACGACCGAAAGATTTGCACGGTCGTAAGCAAGCAAGCACGCAAGCAAGTGAACTTAATATAAAGGATTTAAAAATGGATATGTATTTCCCCCTTTCGCCCCCTCTGCATTATCAATGTTGATTCCTGTCACCAAAGTACACTGATTTCAAACTCTCTTCGATCGGCACAGTACACCACCATCGCTTCTCATCGTCAGATTCATAAACTTGACGTCTACAAAACGAACAGCTTTTTCTCAGCTACCCCAGGTGGGACTCGAACCCACAATCCCTGGCTTAGGAGGCCAGTGCCTTATCCATTAGGCCACTGGGGCTACATGTAGCATGATGAAAACCTGGCTTATATACCGACTTCTTAAATAAACTCGCAATAATAATAGAAATGGATATGTATTTTCCCCTTTAATTCTCTGCTTTATCAATGTTGATAATTGTCACCAAAGTACACTGTTTAAAACTCTCTTGATTTGAAGCTTTCGTGACTTCAGGAATCCATACTCTTTGGTTCTTTCGGTAAATTCACGTAGGTATAAAATAAAATAAATCACGACGTTTCGGGCTCAACACAAGCGTCTATCATCAACACAAGCATCCATCATCATCATCATCTGATGATGGACACTATACCGACGTAACTTTACCGAAAGCACCAAAGAGTATAACTGAACACTGTTTTAAAACTCTCTTCTATAGGCACAGCGCCATTTTGGCTTTTCATTATCAGATTCGTTAACTTGACTTTTTGATTTTACAAAACGAACAGCTTTTTCTCAGCAACCCCAGGTGGGACTCGAACCCACAATCCCTAGCTTAGGAGGCCAGTGCCTTATCCATTAGGCCACCGGGGCTACATGTTGCATGATGAAAACCTGGCTTATGTACAGACTTCTTAAATAAACTCACAATAAAAAAAAGATATGTTTTTCCCCTTTCGTCCCCTCTGTTTTATTCATGTTGATAATTGTTTTTTTCCTAAAAAGTGGAAAATTTAGGAATTTTTTTTTCCACGAAAATACATTGTCACGCACAACGAGTCTGTGTGCAAAATGTCAGCTCGATTGGATCACGGGAAGTGGGTTAAAAAACGACCGAAAGATTTGCACGGTCGTAAGCGCGCAAGCAAGCAAGCAAGTGAACTTAATATAAAGGCTTTAAAAAGCAACGAGCCTACCTTTACCCTACCGTTTACCCTTATCCCATACAATTTACCCGATTACAGGGAAATTACTGGGGTACTACACATGAAAAAGGTTGATAACGATCAATGCTATAAGGTAGAGCACTTAATACATATAGAATATCGATTTAAAGCTTTCGTGACTGCAGGGATTCATCTTCTTGGTTCTTTAGGTAAAGTCAAGTAGAAGGAAAATAATAAAAATAAAACATAATAATTCTTCTTGTGATTTAGTATATTAAGTAGACAGACTCTGTCTACTTGACAGACCTGTTCTCCACCTGAAGACGGCTGCTTGCGTTGTGGCCGAAACGTCGTGAGAATTATTTTATTATGTTTTATTTTTATTATTTTCCTTCTACGTGACTTTACCGAAAGAACCAAGAAGACAAATAGAATACTCTCGAATCGGGCGTTGAGGCTGTCATATAGCCTGCTCGTCCCAGTCGTCTTGGTCGATGGCGACCTCGTCAACAACCTGATCAAGTTTGCCATCGTCCTGGGACGAGCGACAGGCAATACGATCCTGCGCCGCTCCGGCCCAGTTAGACGGAACCTTCAGGCAGCCAGCGACGTCCCGACCTCGCTGCCTGCCTGGGGCGAGCGCGTCGTGCTTCTTGATGTGTGGGCTCTCCACCCCTCGTGTGGGTGGGAAACAGAGGTCGCAACCGGGTACCCGATACCCGTACCCTACCCGATACCCGGCTACCCGTACCCGGCCCTGGTGCAGCCGGGTACGGGTATACGGGTAGGCCGTGAGTCACTGGTGAGGCACCGTTTGTCACTCATTTCGGGTAGGGTACGGGTAGGGAATCAAAACCCGTTTGAGACCTCTGGTGGAAAACCACTTGCAGCAGTGCGTGCTGTACATGGGGGTCACCCTCCATCCCATGGTGCGTGTGCTCCCACGGGAACGCATGCCGCTGCCTCTTGCCATTGCTGTTCGCAGCGACCACAAAGATGCCTCTTGCTGGCATCATCGTCCTCTAGTGCCTCTACCTCAAGAACGTGGCCCGTCTCCATCTGAATTTCGATTTAAAGCTTTTTTCGTGACTGCAGGGATTCATCTTCTTGGTTCTTTCGGTAAAGTCACGTAGAAGGGAAATAATAAAATAATAAAAATAAAACATTATACAATAATTCTCACGACGTTTCGGCCACAGACAGAGGCAGAGTCTGTCTTCTCGACAGACCCGTTCTTCACCTGAGGACGGCTGCTTGCGTTGTGGCCGAAACGTCGTGAGAATTATTGTATTTCGATTTAAAGCTTTCGTGACTGCAGGGATTCATCTTCTTAGTTATTTCGGTAAAGTCACGTAGAAGGGAAGTAATAAAATAATAAAAATAAAACATAATAAAATAAAATAATTCTCACGACGTTTCGGCTACAACGCAAGCAGCCGTCTTCAGGTGAAGAATGAGACAATGCCAAGCTAGGAGCTTATATATAAGCTGCGTTGGAGGTGCTTGCGTTGTAGCCGAAACGTCGTGAGAATTATTTTATTTTATTATGTTTTATTTTTATTATTTTATTACTTCCCTTCTACGTGACTTTACCGAAAGAACTAAGAAGAATTATTGTATTGTTTTATTTTTATTTCCATTCTACGTGACTTTACCGAAAGAACCAAGAGGATGTCTCCATCTGGTCCGACATCAATTATCGCAATTTATCATGGAGGCCACGGACTGCGCCATGGAGCTTTTAGCGGTAAACAAGGCACCGTATTTACCAGGTAATTATTCACGCTACCTTTACCCTACCGGGAAATTCTTCTGAGCTACCTTTACCCTACCCTTTACCTTACCCCTTGGCATGTCGAAACCTTTACCCGTTACCCGTTTAGCCGGTAAAGAAGCCGTGGCCTACGTCGCGCTACGAATCCGGCGGACCGAGTTCCAATCCTGCCCAGGTCCAACACCGCCAGTGACGAATATTTGAACCGGTCCTGTGCCTCCCCTAGGTCGACTCGACTTTAAAATAAGTACCCCGTGCGGTGTGTAGTAAACATCGGCACTGGGGAGACAAAGGCGGCCGGGCGGGCGTGGTGGTGGTGGCCACCCACCCACCGCTCGCGTGCCGTGCCCGCATTCATAGGCGCTGCTGCTGCTGCTACTGGCTAACAGCACTTGCCCCGACATCATGCGGAGCCTACACGGGGCCTCTTTGTCTTTGTACACGTGTGTGTGTGTGTGGCACAGCTGGTACATATGCCAGTCATCTCTACCCACAGCGCACCCGGGAGACCTTACGTCGCCAGCATCTCCGGCCCAAATTGGCGCCGCAAGACGTGGCCGCCTGGGGGTGCAACAGGGCTGCCCCGCGCGGTCACCAGGTGCCCCTGAGGCCGTTCCGCGTCAGTCGAACGAACCAGCTGGTCGGGATCGATCCCGAGGGGCCGTTCCCGCGATTCCCACCGGGGCGACCGCGAAATCCTCGTAGCGGTCGAATAGTTCACCCGCTATCCCGTGGCGGCGGTCATCCCGATAAAACGGCCCTTGTGGTGGCTAACACCCATCGCGAATACCCGCCCCCACGGCCCTTTAAATCGCCGTCAATAGAAGTCCCCAATCTAGATTTGAAGCTTTCGTGACTGCAAGGATTCATATTCTTAGGTTTTTTCGGTAAAGTCACGTAGGTAAAAAAATGAAATTAAAATGAATAAAGTAAAATAAAAATCACGACGTTTCGGAGGCAACACAATTTTAAGTTTATTTTTTACCTACGTGACTTTACCGAAAAAAACCTAAGAATAAGTCCCCAATCGGTTACGCGGGTACGAGTGACGTCTCGGCCCTCTGATCCCTGATCCCCGTTCCGCGCGTGCGATCGGTGCGTCGGTCCGAGACCCGTCCCGAATACCCGCCCATCCACAGCCCTTTAAACCATCTCCGTTACCCACCCACGGCGGCCGCGCTTGTGCGAGCGACGTGTGATTGGTGCGCGGGGTTGTGCGAGTGGAGACGTAGCATTATAATAAATTACTATCGAAGGCATATAAAAAAAAAATCTTAAGTAAAAGCAACCATAATAGAGGTTTTGTGGGTTAGATCGCGTAAATATATAAATGTTGTGTCGTTCAAACCCGACACCACCCGACACAGCCAACCAGTGAGGGTTGTCACGTAAACAGAACGTGGCCAATTCGTCACTAGCACAGCACTAGTGTGTAGTGTAGTGTATAGTGTGGTATACTAGTACAGCACTAGTGTATAGTGTAGTGTATAGTGTAGTGTAGTATACTAGTACAGCACTAGTGTATAGTGTAGTGTATAGTGTAGTATACTAGTACAGCACTAGTGTGTAGTATACTAGTACAGCACTAGTGTATAGTGTAGTGTAAAGTGTAGCATACTAGTACAGCACTAGTGTATAGTGTAGTGTATAGTGTAGCATACTAGTACAGCACTAGTGTATAGTGTAGTGTATAGTACAGTATACTAGTACAGCACTAGTGTGTAGTGTAGTGTATAGTGTAGTATACTAGTACAGTACTAGTGTGTAGTGTATAGTGTAGTATACTAGTACAGTACTAGTGTGTAGTGTATAGTGTAGTGTATAGTGTAGTAAACTAGTACATCACTAACCGGTGTGTTGGAGAGCCAAGCCACAACATTTACAATCTGAGTTCGACGTTTCGCCAGTAATTACAACCAACTTCATCAGGCGACAGCCAGATTTGTGACGAAGTCTGTTTCGTTCCTTATATCGAGGTGTAGATGTGGTGACCACACTAATTCGCTCTTGTGCAAAGTGGGGGGGGGGCGGGTTACTGAGTCAACGCACATTATCCATGTGCATTATGGGAGCCCTTTGATCTTGTCCTTCCTGTCTATTGTTTATTAAAATAGCCGTGCCAACGGTAATCCCTGTTGAAGTATGGTGCCCTTCTTCTTGGTTATTTCGGTAAAGTCACGTAGAATGGAAATAATAAAATAATAAAAATAAAATACAATTTTATTATTTTTATTTCATGACTGCAGGGATTCATCAAGAAGATGAATCCCTGCAGTCACGAAAGCTTTAAATCGAAATATGGTGCCCTTCATAGCCATTCATTTAAACAATGTGTTACTTGATTAGCTTCCACGCAGCTCGAAGGCGGTAGATATCGTAACGGTTAAAATTATTTTTATTTCTTTCAATTTCGATAGATTCTCTAATTACTCTTGATCTAATGGAGCTAGTTTATCAAAATAAATTGAGTGTTCTTGTTGGCACGCGTGTTACTGGCGAAACGTCGTACTCAGATTGTAAATGTTGTGGCTTGGCTCTCCAACACCACACCGGTTAGTGCTGTACTAGTATACTACACTATACACTACACTACTATACACTAGTGCTGTACTAGTGACGAATTGGCCACATTCTGTTTACGTGACAACACTCACTAGTTGGCTGTGTTGGGTGGTGGCGGGTTTTAACAACACAACATTTATATATTTTCGCGATCTAACCCAAAAAACCTCTTATGGATGATATTGATCGCTAAAGCCTACGTGTTCAACCATCTCAGTCAACTCGAGGCACCTGGGTCTATCCCGTGACCTGCACTTAGCCTGGCACAGTAATGAACCCATGGCACCTGGCTTGTCCCCGTGACCTCCTGCCAGCAGAGAGCCTTTGACGCTTCACGTTGCCTCAAAGTGCACTTAGCCTGGCACAAGTGCCGTGGTGAACGTGGGTTGTTGTTTGATACGTGTGTGGATGAGTACGTGTGAATGAAGGGGGTGTGGGAACGTGGCGTTGAGATGTGGGAAGCTGTATGCCCCAGGCTACTTTGGGTTCGCCTCCCCGTCAACAAGAGGTGAGGAGTGGTGGTGGTGAACATCAGTGGAGGGATGCGGGAAAGGCCGATGAGTCCGTTGCCTTTATGACCTCCTGTCCCAGGTGCTGGCTAAAGTGGCCCCTCCTGGGAGTCATCCTGTTGGGTGAATTTAATGCTCGAGTGGGTCATAATGCAAGCACCTGGGCCAGGGTGATTGAAAAGGCATGGACCAGATCAGCTAAATAACAATGATAGGAGGCTGCTAGAAATCTATTACCAGCACGCTGTTGCGGCACCGGCGCCTCCACACATCATGGACGCACGTACGCTCCAAGCAAGAACATCTGCTGGACTGCATAGTGACAAAACAGCGGATGCGGGCCCATGTCCTTGACACCAGGACCTACTGCGGAGCTGATCTGCTGACCATCGGCTTGTAATCGATAAAATGCGCCTGCCTTTATTCCGATGCGGTGGTGGCCAACCACCTCGGACCTCTTTCATTCCCAGTCTCAACGAGCGTTATGAAAGATGCAAGTGAGAATTTCATCACTCTACAACATAACATCCCTACGGCGGCTTACTGCAGCCTTCACTCGGAGGTTCGGAGAGCCATGCGGTGCTGAAGGATGAGCGGTGGCCACAGTTTTCATTCCATAAAAAAAAGTAACTTACAGCGCCACAATTATCACCATCCTCAAGGACCTTCGTGATGGTGGGCAGGCCTGGGTAAAGTTACGTGCGTAGGAGTCGGAGCCATTCCCCGCTCACCTTGGGGCGTGACAGGGATGTCCTCTGGCTCGTACTTTACACTTTTGTTTAGCTACGGAGTAAAACAATGTTCCATGGCTGTACCAGGAGAATTTCAATCTGCTACAGATAAAATGGGAGGCAGATGATGCCTCGGTGCGGTCAAGGGATGGCTCCTGATTGTCGTCAAGCATGTTCCTGATGCGGACGCTGTGGTGATTGATGCTCACGGGAGCCCACGGCTCTGCTGTTGGACCCGGAGTGTCACGAAGTAGTAGGTTACTAGCCAGTTTAACACTATGGGTACCTCAAAAAGGTGTCAGTTTTGTTGCCAGATAGAAGGGTAAAGAACCAATTATCATAGCCAGTTTAAGTCAGAACTGGCTGTGAGGTTTCCATCCGACATTCCGATGTTAGCACTTATTTTCGACTGATTTTACATTAACAGGTTCACACTAACACAGCCGCCGTTAACATTGACATGCTAATCTGTTACATTGTGACATGCTAATCTGTTACATTGTGACATGCTAATCTGTTACATTGTGACATGCTAATCTCTCAAACCTTTAAAACAGCCTGCCTCGGCAGCCTTCCCCCTTCTCCTGATGATTGCTTGTGTTGTGATCGAAACGTCGTGATATTTTTATTTATTTTTAAATCCTTTATATTATTGTTCTATCTACGTGACTTTACCGAAAGACCCAAAGAATATGAATTCCTGCAGTCACAAAAGCTTTAAGTCAAGATTTAGGTAGGTGGAGCTTTACCACCAGCCCCACAAACGAAGCACCTACACCTCCGTATTTTGCCCAACTGCCATCAGTTTTTCTTCCAATTCTGTTCTGATAATGCGAGTGAGTGGACTTGCAGAAGACGAGTACCAGCAGTGTCAAGATCGGCCTCGATGGTGGAGGCTTGCGAAGGACGCCGCTGGGCAGTTGTCCAAGGTGTGCCATGTATGAGTGTACTCGTGTGTGTGTAATGAGTGTGTGTATGAGTGTGTACTAACGTGCGTGTGGTGTGTGCGTGTATGAATGAGTGTGTGCGTGTATGAGTGTGTGTACCAGTGCGCCGGGTGGCCAAAACACAAAGTTTGCGCAGTAGGGGGCACAGGCGGTGCATCTGCCAGTAATGTCAGCCAACCTATGGCACCTGGGTCTGTCCCGTGACCTGTCGGTAAGCCTTCGACAGGTCACGTGGCCTCAAAGTGTACCGAGCCTGGCAACAGGCCCCGTGTTGACGTCACCGCCACTCGTGGGGAACGGGCAGCGGTTGTTGAACCGTTGCGAGCGAGAGAGGCCGGAAGTGAGCGATCGTCTCTTTATTGAATTTCTCTAGTTAAAACCACGAGCGAGAAACAGGGCGACGACATGGGGCGGGGGACCACGTAAATAAAAGCGGCTTCGTAAGAAACAAACAATAACAACATCGTCATCATCATCGTCATCGTCACCACCGCCGAGGGGGCGGGTAGGTGGGGGCAAGGGGGGACAGGGCAGTCGAGTGCCCCCCCCCTCTCCTTCAATAACACAAAACCTTCGCTCCGCCTATGGCTACCATCGGAGGACTGCCTCCCCCCGCTCCTCATCACCCAGCGGTGGATCCGCCAATACGGAAAGTGTGCCGGGAGTTGTCCCCCCTCCCAACCCCCCAGGTGTCGTCACCTCCACTGGGTGCCAGGAATCGTCCACCCCCCCCCGCCCGCCACCCTGGGGTGTCGGGAGTGGTTGGGGGTGGTTGTGGTTGAGGGGGGTTCACACAGCACCGATCCCGGCTTTCGGAGCGCCATGTAACGCTTTTCAGAATCCTCGTCACGGTCGTCGTCACGCATCGTTAAATCTACAGTCGGGGAGGGGAGGGGGGGGCCTTCGACGACAAGCGGCGTCACGCGTCTCAGGCAATGGCCACGGGCGGTGGCAGCGGTGGCGGCGACGGCAAACACCCGCCGCCGCCACCAGCGCCCGCCACCGCCACGTCTCTCCTGGTCCCACGGTGTCGCCGGCGCCGCGGCTCGGTGGGGCGAGCGTGGCGGGCGCGGGAGGGGGGTGGGGGTCAATGCGGGAGGGGGGGGGACCGGGAGAGATTAGAGAAAGACTGTGGAGACTGGTGGTGGTGGTTGTGACTTGGGCAGGTTGGTGTGTGGATTATAGGGCCGAGTGGTGAGGGAGTAGAGGTGCATGGAGAGGTGGTGGGGTTTGTAGAGGGGGCGGAGTGTGGCGAGCCCAAGACTGGGCAACCGCAGATGGTATCACGTGCGAGTACGCGCGTGCCAGCCAGTAGCACCGACTGAAGGCGGGCACGGCACACCAGGGGGGGGTTGCTCGCTAACAGCACTTGCCCCAAAAAGGTCTGTTAAGGCTTTAGATGGGATCTATGTCTTTGTGCGCGTGCGTGTATGTGTGTACGTGCGTTGGGGGTCATAAATCCAGCCAAAGTGATCGCTCAGCACTGGACAAGCGACGCGGAGCGGGGGGAGAAGGGAGTGCGGGGAGAGCCGTGCTCCGCATCTTTCAAGCAATTAGAAGAGGATTGGGAGCCAGGCTGGTGATGTGTAATGAGAGCCAGGCTGGT
The DNA here is from genome assembly GCF_015708825.2 of Lethenteron reissneri. Classification (NCBI taxonomy): domain Eukaryota; kingdom Metazoa; phylum Chordata; class Hyperoartia; order Petromyzontiformes; family Petromyzontidae; genus Lethenteron; species Lethenteron reissneri. The sequence goes on from NC_083848.1 coordinate 97,074, forward strand.
GATGGGAACCAGGCTGGTGATGGGAACCAGGCTGGGGGTGAAGGGCGGTGTGGTTGACCGTGTGCTCTGGTGTTTGTGAGAGGGTGGTTGTGGTAGCTGTTGCCGGGGTAGGAGCTGTTGCCGGGGTAGGAGCTGTTGCCGGGGTAGGAGCTGTTGCCATGGTTGCGCTGCTGGGGGTAGCTGTTGCTGTGGTTGTTCCTGGGGGAGCTGTCGTTGCTACTGCAGCTGTTGCGGGGGGTACCTGCGGCTGTTGCCGCGGCTGTTGCTGGGGGATATCTGTTGCCGAGGGGTGGCCGTTGCCGCGGCCGTTGCCGAGGGGTGGCCGTTGCCGCGGCCGTAGCCGTTGCCGCGGCTGTAACTGGGGCTGTTGCCGCGGCTGTAGCTGTGGCTGTGTCCCCCTCCTCAGTTGTCCCACCAGTCGACCGAGGAACCACGGGATCTGTTGTAGCTCCCTCCATCGGAGAAGCCGAAGCTGCCTGCTCACACACACAAAGGTCCCCGCGCACAGCCCGTTACGGGGTGTCGAGGGGCAAGTGCCGTCATGGCTACGAAGGCCGGCACGGCGCACGAGCGGGGTGGGTGGGTGGCCAGAAGCACACCCGGCCGTCTTTGTCTTCCCCGGTGCCGATGTTTGCTACACAGGTACTCCACGTGCGGCCGAAACGACCTAGGGGCAGGCCGCCAGGTCCGGTTCAGATAATCGCTATCACCGGCGTTGGTGGTGGCAGTGAATGGGAATCGAATGCGAGTGTCTACCGGGTTCGTAATGCAGCGCTAACCGCTGCACCACTGCTCCCACACACACACAACAAAACAAAGATCCTCCGTGTAGCCTTAAGAGCAGCGCCTATAAAGGCCGGCACAGCACACGAGTGGGTGGGTGGCCAGCACCACGCCTGGACAATTTTATGTCCCCATTGGTGCTGGTTACACGACACACCAAACACTCATCGACCAGGGCGAAGGCCCAGGATCGCTTCAGACAATAGTCACTGGTGTTGTTGGCCGCGAGTGGGAATCGAACTTCGGGTGCCTGGTTCGTAGCGCAGCACGCTCACCGCTACACTACCGCTCCCCACACACAGGGATACGTTCACTCACTTTCACACGCACCACCACCGGTTCAGATAACCGCTATCGCTGGGTGCTGGTGGTGTTGGTGGCCGTGAGCGGGACACCCACCTGAGCCTCCGCGGCTGCTCCCCCCGCCGGGGCTGGGGCCGCCCTTGCGCCCCCCACCGCCGGGGGGTCCGTGGGTGGTGCGGTAGTCACGGCCGCCAAACGCCCCTCCGCCACCGCTCCTGCCACGCACACACCACACGCACCTTAGTACACACACACACACACTGGCACACACACTCATACACGCACACTAGCACAAACCCACCTATATATATAAAAATTAAAGATCGTCCATATAGCCTTAACAGACTGTTAGGGCAAGTGCTGTTAGCGAGCACCTATTGAGGCCAGAACGGCACACGAGGGGTGGGTGGCCAGCGCCACGCCTGGCCGCCTTTGTCTCCCTGAGTGGTGATGGTTTTGATGTTTTTATACATCGCCACTGGTACTTATTTGAGACGACCTAGGGGAGGTCCAGGACCAGTTCAGATAACCGGTGGGAGTCGATCTCGGTGTGAGTCTATGGGTCTGGCTGATGACGGTGTCCATGTAGATTGACGGCTGTGATTTGACAGTGAGGTGGCTAAGCACTGTATGGCAGAAAGAGACGCTCACCCAGCCACGAGAAACAACACATGGGGGAGGCAGGGGGAAGAGAGGCAGGGGGGAGAGTGGAGAAGTGGTAGGTGGCTGGGGGGGGTGAAGTGATGAGGCAGATGGTGAGAGCGGAGGGAGTGCACTGCTGCTGCTGCTCCACGCTGGGGAGATTGCCCAACAGCTGCCCTAACCGCCAACGCACAAAGCCAAAGTCGCACAGCAACAACAACAAGTGCCACCATGGCGCTTAGTGTCAGGCTGTGTGCACTTAGAGGTGTAACACAAGCGCGCACATACACGCACGTGCCCACGCACGCACCTCTTGCCGCGGCCGCCACCGCCCCAGGCCCCGCTGCGGCTCTGCTGGCCGTAGGCGACGCCCTCCAGCCAGGTGGGGACCTCCTGGTGGGCCTCCACCAGCAGGTCCATGAGGTCACGCGCCAGGCTCGAGTTCTTCATGTTGAAGAACGACGTCGCCAGGCCTGGACAACGACGGGGTGGGGGAGAGACGAGAAATGGTGTGAGGCACGGAGGGAGGTGTGGGAAGACGTGGGGGTGGGGGGGAAGAGTCTAGAAACGGCGCGAGACGTAGGGGAAGGTGGGAGACGTAGGGTGGGGAGGTGAGAAGAGACGAGATGGGGGGGGGGGGGGGGGACGCGGGAAGTTCATGTTGAAAAAAAAAACAAGAACGTCGCCAGGCCTGGACAATGACATGGGGTGGAGGGGGGGGGAGATGCAGAGGGGGGAGCGGTGGACACCACGAGGGTGGACAACACAGGGTGGTGGGGGGGGGTACGAGTGGTCGAGACGTGGGAAAAGATGCAGGGAGACACATGGACAACAGGGGTGGGTGCGTGGGTGGAGACGATCGCTCGGTGACCCTGAGCAGGCTCCCGCCCCTCCGCCACCAGGGGGATGCCACGCGGCTTCACCAGCCCCCGCCACAACCCCCTCCTCCTCCATTGGAGACCCCCAGAGGAGGGGGAGGGGGAGGCACACGCCGGGTGGTGCTCTGCGGCTCCAGCGAACCGCACGTGGCACCGCTGGAGCCGAGACCGGCTGCATATACCGTGTGCACGTGTCCGTGTGTACAAGTGCGCGTGTGCACGTGTTCGTGTGCGTGTGCATACGTGTGCGAACCCAGGTTGCCCACGCGCACCCGATGCGGGTCACACGTGTGTGAGTGTGCAAGTTGGGGTGTGTACACGTGCCTGTGTGTAGGTGTGGGCGTGTGTGCGTACCCAGGTTGCCCACGCGCCCCCGATGCGGGGCACACGTGTATGTGTGTGCACGTTGGCGTGTATACACGTGCCCGTGTGTGTGTGCAAGTTGGCGTGTATACACGTGCCCGTGTGTAGGTGTGCGCGTGTGTGCGTACCCAGGTTGCCCACGCGCCCCGTGCGGCCGATGCGGTGCACGTATTCCTCGATGTCGCTGGGCAGGTCAAAGTTAATGACGTGCTTCACGTTCGAGATGTCCAGCCCACGGGCCGCCACCTACAGACACAGACAAAGGTGACCCCGGGTAGTCTCACGCAACGCTGGTCAGGGGCAAAGTGCTGTTTGTGAGCAGCAGCAGCGCCTATGAAGGCAACCAGTGCGCACAATGGGGCGGGGGGTGGACAGCACCACAGCCATCCATGTGTCCGCTTATTAAAGAGAGCTATGGAGCTCATTGGGCCTTACCTGGTCAAATAAAAATTAGTTTAAACGTTTTAGCTCAGTTGGAGGCAGTCGCCGACTAGCAACAGAGGAGCGATGCTCACAACGAGCGGAGCGACGTGTGGCTAAAATGCAGCGAGTTGGCACAGTAGGGGGCACAGGTGGTGCATGTGCCAATCAGTCAACCCATGGCACCTGGGTCTGTCCCGTGACCTTGTCAGCAGAGCCTTGCACATTTGCAGTGAAGGGCCTTAAGGTGCACCTAGCCTGGCACAAGCGCCGTGGGGACGTCAACCCCACCTAGTAGCAGATGGCAGCCGTTGTTGTTGAGTATCTATCTATGACTATGTATCTCTGCGGAGAGGGGGGGGGTCATTTCACCACCACTCGGTGGCGTATGGTGGCTGATGTGCATTCCTGCTTGTGTCTGTTAAGTATGCACGTTGAACTTATTTTTCACCATAGGTAGCCAACCACGCCAATCGGAGGTGCGGGGGAAAGACAGCGAACTAAACGCAAAAAAACTGTTTTAAAGAAATTAGTTTGTCAATCTAGATGATGATTAAAAGTGCCAAGCTCCAGTCGTTTCCTAATATCGGAAGAAAGGACTTTCCAGATGGCCGCAGAAACACATCCTAAAGCACGCGATACAGCGACCGTCTTTGTGCGTCTCCATCTCTGTAAATCTCTGTGCATCCCCCACTGCGCGCGTGTCCCCCTCCCCCCGCACGTCTCCCCCCACAAGCCCCCCACCCACCCCCCCCCCCGTGTCAGTGCGAGTCTCACGGCGGTGGCGACCAGGATGGGGCACTTCCCCGAGCGGAAGTGGTGCAGCGCCTCCTCGCGGTCGCGCTGGGAGCGGTCCCCGTGGATGCTGGTCGAGGGGTAGCCCTCATTGTAGAGGAAGCCCTCCAGCGCGTCGGCACCGCGCTTAGTCTCCACAAACACCAGCGTCAGGGACTCCACCTCTACACACGCACATTGTACACGCACACATGCATACAGACACACGTATACACAAAGACCCCCATACACGCACACGTGTAACTATACAAACACCAGCGTCAGGGAAGTGTATACGTGTGTACGTGTGTACGTGTGTGCGTGTGTGCGTGTGTGCGTGTGTGCGTGTGTGCGTGTGTGCGTGTGTGCGTGTGTGCGTGTGTGCGTGTGTGCGTGTGTGCGTGTGTGCGTGTGTGCGTGTGTGCGTGTGTGCGTGTGTGCGTGTGTGCGTGTGTGCGTGTGTGCGTGTGTGCGTGTGTGCGTGTGTGCGTGTGTGCGTGTGTGCGTGTGTGCGTGTGTGCGTGCCTCACCGGCGGCGTTGAGCAGGTCGAGCAGGAAGGAGCGCTTGTCGTCCTCCTCCACCCACACCACCTTCTGGGTGATGTTCTCCGACGTGGAGCCCACACGCCCCACCGCCAGGAAGATGTAATCTTCCAGGAAGTCCCGCGCCAGCATCTACAGCCACACGGTCAGACGGTCGGTCAGACGGTTGACCAGCCAGCTGGACACGGTTGGTAAGTCAGCCAGTTGGTCAGCCAGCCGGTTAGTCGGTCAGTCAACCAGCCAGCCGGCCAGCCAGCCAGCCGGCCAGCCAGCCAGCCGGCCAGCCAGCCAGCCGGCCAGCCAGCCAGCCGGCCAGCCAGCCAGCCGGCCAGCCAGCCAGCCAGCCGGCCAGACGACCAGTCAGCCAGGCGGCCGATTAGCCAGCCAGCCAGACGGCCGATTAGCCAGCCAGTGTGCATCTCTAACCTGGATCTCCCGGGGGAAGGTGGCGCTGAACATGAGGGTCTGGCGCTCGCCCTTGACGGGCATCACGTCCTGCTCCACAATCTTACGGATCTGGGGCTCAAAGCCCATGTCCAGCATGCGGTCAGCCTCGTCCAGCACCAGGAACCTGGGGGGGAGGGGGCGGACACGGAGAAGGGGAGGAGCGGGTGGGAGGAAAGAGCGGAGAGGCAGTCAGTCACATGCAGAGGGAACATGGAGGTATTGAGGCTTAGACTTAAGAGTCTATGGGTCTCCGTGCGATGAGTCTATGGGTCTCTGATAAGCGAGCCTATGGCTCTCTCCGTGCGTACCCCTCACATGGGAGGCCCCGGCCCCCCAAACCCCCCGCACATCTGGTGCGCTGCGTGCGGGAGTGCCCCGTGTGTGTGTGCGTGTCTGTGTGTGCGTGTCTGTGTGTGCGTGTCTGTGTGTGCGTGTGTGCGCGTGTCTGTGTGTGTGTCTGAGCGCTCACCTGGTGAACTCGAGGCCGATCTTGCCGCGCTCCATCATGTCGACCAGGCGGCCCGGAGTGGCCACCAGGAGGTGGCAGCCGCGCTCCAACTCGCGGATCTGCTGCCCGATGTCCGCGCCGCCGTACACCACGCAGGGGCGCACGCGCGAGCGGTACGCAAACTACACGCACAGAGCACATGCAGAGTACACGCAGTGTACACCACACGCAGGGGCGCAAGCGGTACGCAAACTACACGCACAGAGCACATGCAAAGTACACGCAGTGTACACCACACGTAGGGGCGCAAGCGGTACGCAAAGTACGCACGGCATAGAGTACACATAGGGGTGGGAGCGGCACTCAAACCACGCACGTCCGCGCATGGTACACACACAGTACACCACGCAAGGGCTAATGGAGGGGGGGGTAGGTGGTGGTAGCAGAGGGGGTAGGTAGCAAAGGGCGGGGGATAAGTGGTAGAAGGGTGTAGGTGGTGGGGGGAAGGTAGTAGAGGGGGAGTATAGGGGGCAGGTGACGGGGGGATAGGTGGGGTAGGTGGTGGTGGTGGAGTAAGTTGGCGGAGTGGGGTGGTAGGTGACGGTAGGTGGTAGTGGTGGTACCTTGCGCGACTCCTCGTGGATCTGGGAGGCCAGCTCACGCGTGGGCGCCAGCACGAGGGCCAGCGGGTACTGCTTGCGCCGCCCAAACCTCGCTATGTCCTGAGCGCAGCGACAACACAAGACAAAGGTCCCCCGTGTAGGCTCAGCGGGCGCCGTTGGCGAGCGACAGCGACCGAGAAGTTCTGCACGGTGGCGCAAGAGGGTGGGGGGTGGGTGGCCAGCACCACGCCCCCCACCTTATTCATACGCGTACAGCACCAGGTACTCATTTGAGGCCGAGTCGACCTAGGGGAGGCCCAGGACCAGTTCAGATATCCGTCACTGGTGTTGTCCGTGAGCTGGAATCGAACTCGTGTCGCCCGGGTTCGTAGCGCAGGGCGCTAACCGTGGCGCCGCACTCCGGAGGGAGTGAGGGGAGGGGCCAACCCATGTATGTTCATGATGCTGAGAGTCAATGTCACGAGGTCAAAAGTATTTGGCTTCTGCTATGAATTTCCACGCTATCATGTGGCCAGGTTGCTTATGTTGCAATTATTTCGCATTGTTAGGCGCCAACTGTGCTAATCAAAAATTAACTATATAGCTCATTGGGCCTTACACCTGGTAAAATAAAAATATTAACAAGTTCAACTAAACTACTTTTAATTTACCAGGTGAGGCCCACTGAGCTATATTGCTCTTTTTCAGAAGCGGCCTGGCCACAGATGACAGCCCAACAAAGTTGCTCATCATGTGGAAGTTTATTGCAGCAGCCAATTACTCACAACACGTTTCTAAATGTGGAGAGAAAAACCAGAGGACCTGGAAAAAAATCCACGCGACCACGGGGAGAGACAGAAACTCGAAATATACAGCAGCCATCAGGGTCAGGATTGAACCCACGACCTGTCTTGCCAGGCGGGCGAGGTAGTTAACATTTCCTAGCCAGCATGGCACCCAGACTTGCGGAATGGCAGGGGGGCAGGGAGGGGGTAACAGACATCAGTAAAAAAAATAGACATTCATAGGCTAATCAGATTTCTCCAGGATACAATAAAAAAAACTAAACTCTGCAGATGTACGGCTGGATCGTCTGTACACTCACCTTGGCGGCCAGAAGAGCCTCTCCAGGACCCTCCAGGTAGATCTGGCTCAGGATGGGCACCAGGAAGGCGGCCGTCTTGCCGGAGCCGGTCTGCGCGCAGGCCATGAGGTCGCGCTTGCCGATGATGATGGGGATAGCGTACTTCTGCACCGGCGTGGGCCGCGTGTACCGAGTCAGCGCTATGTTCCCCATGATGATTTCGCCCATCTCCACCTCCTCAAACTGGCACGCAGAAGAGGAGAAAGGTCCGAAATTGAGAAGGAGAAAGGTCACCCACCACCCAAGCAAGTGCCGTTATCACGAGTCAACCTCGGGGAGGGAAGAGGGCTCACAGGACAAGTTCGCTGTCGCCGAGACAGCATCGGCACCATCAAAGCATCGCCGGAATATAGTTTAAAATGAATGATAGCCATGCAGTTTTAAATGCTATCCAGATGCTGACGGTAGTCATTCATTTTAAATGGTGACGGTGATGATGGTGGTGATGGTGGTGTCACGGTGCAAATGGTGCCGAGGGGGCGGCTGTCGGCATGGGGCTGGGGTAGAGTCGGCCCGGTCGTCTCACCGTGTCAATGTGGTTGGGGCAGTCGTGCCCGGTCGCCTCCACAGGGATGTCGTCATACTTCTCAAAGTTGATCCCCGTGTTACTGCCAGCAAAGAGCTCCCTACGCACCGCACAGAGCCACGACTCGTCACCACTGCCCCTACACACAGCCACTACTCGTCACCACTGCCACTACACAGCCCCTACTCGTCACCACTGCCACTACACAGCCCCTACTCGTCACCACTGCCCCTACACAGCCACTACTCGTCACCACTGCCCCTACACAGCCACTACTTGTCACCACTGCCACTACACAGCCACTACTCGTCACCACTGCACCTACACACAGCCACTACTCGTCACCACTGCCACTACACAGCCACTACTCGTCACCACTGCCCCTACACAGCCACTACTCGTCACCACTGCACCTACACACAGCCCCTACTCGTCACCACTGCCCCTACACAGCCACTACTCTTCACCACTGCCCCTACACACAGCCACTACTCGTCACCACTGCCCCTACACAGCCACTACTCGTCACCACTGCCCCTACACAGCCCCTACTCGTCACCACTGCCCCTACACAGCCACTACTCGTCACCACTGCCACTACACAGCCCCTACTCGTCACCACTGCCCTTACACAGCCCCTACTCGTCACCACTGCACCTACACAGCCACTACTCGTCACCACTGCACCTACACACAGCCCCTACTCGTCACCACTGCACCTACACACAGCCCCTACTCGTCACCACTGCCCCTACACAGCCACTACTCTTCACCACTGCCCCTACACACAGCCACTACTCGTCACCACTGCCCCTACACAGCCCCTACTCGTCACCACTGCCCCTACACAGCCACTACTCGTCACCACTGCCCCTACACAGCCACTACTCTTCACCACTGCCCCTACACAGCCACTACTCGTCACCACTGCTCCTACACAGCCACTACTCGTCACCACTGCCACTACACAGCCCCTACTCGTCACCACTGCCACTACACAGCCCCTACTCGTCACCACTGCCCTTACACAGCCCCTACTCGTCACCACTGCACCTACACAGCCACTACTCGTCACCACTGCACCTACACACAGCCCCTACTCGTCACCACTGCACCTACACACAGCCCCTACTCGTCACCACTGCCCCTACACAGCCACTACTCTTCACCACTGCCCCTACACACAGCCACTACTCGTCACCACTGCCCCTACACAGCCCCTACTCGTCACCACTGCCCCTACACAGCCACTACTCGTCACCACTGCCCCTACACAGCCACTACTCTTCACCACTGCCCCTACACAGCCACTACTCGTCACCACTGCTCCTACACAGCCACTACTCGTCACCACTGCCACTACACAGCCCCTACTCGTCACCACTGCCACTACACAGCCCCTACTCGTCACCACTGCCCCTACACACAGCCCCTACTCGTCACCACTGCCCCTACACACAGCCACTACTCGTCACCACTGCTCCTACACAGCCCCTACTCGTCACCACTGCCACTACACAGCCCCTACTCGTCACCACTGCCCCTACACAGCCCCTACTCGTCACCACTGCCCCTACACACAGCCACTACTCGTCACCACTGCCCCTACACAACCCCTACTCGTCACCACTGCCCCTACACACAGCCACTACTCGTCACCACTGCCCCTACACAGCCACTATTCGTCACCACTGCCACTACACAGCCCCTACTCGTCACTACTGCCCCTACACACAGCCACTACTCGTCACCACTGCCCCTACACAGCCACTACTCGTCACCACTGCCCCTACACAGCCACTACTCTGCCCACGCGCATCTCTCTGCGTGCAGCGTGCGTACTGCTCGATGCGCTCGTTGCGAGGCTGCTGGCGCGACCAGTCGTCGTCGCCGCGTCCCCCGCTGCTCCCGCTGTCCGACCAGCGCGTGTTCCGCGGGGGGTCGCGCCCCCCAAAGCTGCCCCCTCCGGGACCCCCGCGGGGGCGCCCGTTCTCAGCGCCATCGCGACGATCCGAGCCGCCTCCCCACCCACTTCCGCGCTCATCAAACCTGAGTGCAGACAAGAGACGCCCACCGTTAGGAGACACACCAACCCCCCGACAAAAACAAAGGTCCTCCCCGTATATCCCACTCTGCGCGTCCCGTATGCGTATGTTGCGCGCACGGATGTACTCTGCGTGTACTGTGCACCGTATTTGTAATCTGTATGTACTGTGCGGTGTACTCTGCATGGACTGTGTACCGTGTGTGCGTGTACCGTGTGTGTGTGTACCGCGTGTGTGTGTACCTGTACCGTGTGTGTGTGCGTGTACCTGTACCGTGTGTGTGTGCACCGCGTGTGTGTGTGCGTGTACCGCGTGTGTGTGTGTACCCACCGGCCCCTGCTGCCCCCACCACGGTCGTCCCCCAGGCGATCCCGCGCCCCAAACGCGCTGTACGTCTGCGGGTCTCCTCCTGCGCGCCAGGCATGCACAGTCACCGTCAGCTCGCACACGAACACAGTTACGTGCACAAGAATAGACACGCACACAAGAACACGCACGCGCACACAATAACACGCACGCAAAGATCCTCCGTACAGCCTTAACAGACTGTTGGGAGAAGTGCTGTTAGGCGGCACACGATGGGGTGGGTGGCCAGCACCACGCCCGGCCGCCTCGCTCCCCAGTGGCGACGTTTATTCACGAGGCCAAGTCGATCTATGGAAGGCCCAAAGCACAGTTCCAAAAATCGTCACTGGTCATTTCCGATGTGCGTCCACGTCTCTGCCAGTGTATGTACGTGTGCAAGTGTCCATGCGCACATGCACGCGCGTGCGTGTATGTGTGCGAATGTATGTGTGCGCATGTATGTATGTGTGCGCATGTATGTATGTGTGCGCATGTATGTATGTGTGCGCATGTATGTATGTGTGCGCATGTATGTATGTGTGCGCATGTATGTATGTGTGCGCATGTGTGCATGTATGTGTGCGCATGTGTGCATGTATGTGTGCGCATGTGTGCATGTATGTGTGCGCATGTGTGCATGTATGTGTGCGCATGTGTGCATGTATGTGTGCGCATGTGTGCATGTATGTGTGCGCGCGTGCGTGAGTGCGCTGGACCTCGCTCGTCACAGCCGTTGCGCGTG
>NC_083848.1:108578-133093 GCF_015708825.2 Lethenteron reissneri
GCTACTAATGTTACTTGTCAGTGTCTCATTAACCTAGTAACACAAGTAGCTACTAATGTTACTTGTCAGTGTCTCATTATCCTAGTAGCACAAGTAGCTACTAATGTTACTTGTCAGTGTCTCATTAACCTAGTAACACAAGTAGCTACTAATGTTACTTGTCAGTGTCTCATTATCCTAGTAACACAAGTAACTACTAATGCTACTTGTCAGTGTCTAATTATCCTAGTAACACAAGTAACTACTAATGCTACTTGTCAGTGTCTCATTATCCTAGTAGCACAAGTAGCTACTAATGCTACTTGTCAGTGTCTCATTATCCTAGTAGCACAAGTAGCTACTAATGCTACTTGTCAGTGTCTAATTATCCTAGTAGCACAAGTAGCTACTAATGTTACTTGTCAGTGTCCCATTAACCTAGTAGCACAAGTAGCTACTAATGCTACTTGTCAGTGTCTCATTATCCTAGTAACACAAGTAGCTACTAATGCTACTTGTCAGTGTCTCATTATTCTAGTAACACAAGTAGCTACTAATGTTACTTGTCAGTGTCTCATTATCCTAGTAGCACAAGTAGCTACTAATGTTACTTGCCAGTGTCTCATTAACCTGTAGCACAAGTAGCTACTAATGTTACTTGTCAGTGTCTCATTATCCTAGTAGCACAAGTAGCTACTAATGTTACTTGTCAGTGTCTCATTATCCTAGTAGCACAAGTAGCTACTAATGTTACTTGTCAGTGTCTCATTAACCTAGTAACACAAGTAGCTACTAATGTTACTTGTCAGTGTCTCATTAACCTAGTAACACAAGTAGCTACTAATGTTACTTGTCAGTGTCTCATTAACCTAGTAACACAAGTAGCTACTAATGTTACTTGTCAGTGTCTCATTATCCTAGTAGCACAAGTAGCTACTAATGTTACTTGTCAGTGTCTCATTAACCTAGTAACACAAGTAGCTACTAATGTTACTTGTCAGTGTCTCATTATCCTAGTAACACAAGTAACTACTAATGCTACTTGTCAGTGTCTAATTATCCTAGTAACACAAGTAACTACTAATGCTACTTGTCAGTGTCTCATTAACCTAGTAACACAAGTAGCTACTAATGTTACTTGTCAGTGTCCCATTAACCTAGTAGCACAAGTAGCTACTAATGCTACTTGTCAGTGTCTCATTAACCTAGTAGCACAAGTAGCTACTAATGTTACTTGTCAGTGTCTCATTATCCTAGTAGCACAAGTAGCTACTAATGTTACTTGTCAGTGTCTCATTAACCTAGTAACACAAGTAGCTACTAATGTTACTTGTCAGTGTCTCATTATCCTAGTAGCACAAGTAGCTACTAATGTTACTTGTCAGTGTCTCATTAACCTGTAGCACAAGTAGCTACTAATGTTACTTGTCAGTGTCTCATTATCCTAGTAGCACAAGTAGCTACTAATGTTACTTGTCAGTGTCTCATTATCCTAGTAGCACAAGTAGCTACTAATGTTACTTGTCAGTGTCTCATTAACCTAGTAACACAAGTAGCTACTAATGTTACTTGTCAGTGTCTCATTAACCTAGTAACACAAGTAGCTACTAATGTTACTTGTCAGTGTCTCATTAACCTAGTAACACAAGTAGCTACTAATGTTACTTGTCAGTGTCTCATTATCCTAGTAGCACAAGTAGCTACTAATGTTACTTGTCAGTGTCTCATTAACCTAGTAACACAAGTAGCTACTAATGTTACTTGTCAGTGTCTCATTATCCTAGTAACACAAGTAACTACTAATGCTACTTGTCAGTGTCTAATTATCCTAGTAACACAAGTAACTACTAATGCTACTTGTCAGTGTCTCATTATCCTAGTAGCACAAGTAGCTACTAATGCTACTTGTCAGTGTCTCATTATCCTAGTAGCACAAGTAGCTACTAATGCTACTTGTCAGTGTCTAATTATCCTAGTAGCACAAGTAGCTACTAATGTTACTTGTCAGTGTCCCATTAACCTAGTAGCACAAGTAGCTACTAATGCTACTTGTCAGTGTCTCATTATCCTAGTAACACAAGTAGCTACTAATGCTACTTGTCAGTGTCTCATTATCCTAGTAACACAAGTAGCTACTAATGTTACTTGTCAGTGTCTCATTATCCTAGTAGCACAAGTAGCTACTAATGTTACTTGCCAGTGTCTCATTAACCTGTAGCACAAGTAGCTACTAATGTTACTCGCCAGTGTCTCATTATCCTAGTAGCACAAGTAGCTACTAATGTTACTTGTCAGTGTCTCATTATCCTAGTAGCACAAGTAGCTACTAATGTTACTTGTCAGTGTCTCATTAACCTAGTAACACAAGTAGCTACTAATGTTACTTGTCAGTGTCTCATTAACCTAGTAACACAAGTAGCTACTAATGTTACTTGTCAGTGTCTCATTAACCTAGTAACACAAGTAGCTACTAATGTTACTTGTCAGTGTCTCATTATCCTAGTAGCACAAGTAGCTACTAATGTTACTTGTCAGTGTCTCATTAACCTAGTAACACAAGTAGCTACTAATGTTACTTGTCAGTGTCTCATTATCCTAGTAACACAAGTAACTACTAATGCTACTTGTCAGTGTCTAATTATCCTAGTAACACAAGTAACTACTAATGCTACTTGTCAGTGTCTCATTATCCTAGTAGCACAAGTAGCTACTAATGCTACTTGTCAGTGTCTCATTATCCTAGTAGCACAGGTAGCTACTAATGATACTTGTCAGTGTCTAATTATCCTAGTAGCACAAGTAGCTACTAATGTTACTTGTCAGTGTCCCATTAACCTAGTAGCACAAGTAGCTACTAATGCTACTTGTCAGTGTCTCATTATCCTAGTAACACAAGTAGCTACTAATGCTACTTGTCAGTGTCTCATTATCCTAGTAACACAAGTAGCTACTAATGCTACTTGTCAGTGTCTCATTATCCTAGTAGCACAAGTAGCTACTAATGTTACTTGTCAGTGTCTCATTATCCTAGTAACACAAGTAGCTACTAATGCTACTTGTCAGTGTCTCATTATCCTAGTAACACAAGTAGCTACTAATGCTACTTGTCAGTGTCTCATTATCCTAGTAGCACAAGTAACTACTAATGTTACTTGTCAGTGTCTCATTATCCTAGTAGCACAAGTAGCTACTAATGTTACTTATCAGTGTCTCATTATCCTAGTAACACAAGTAGCTACTAATGCTACTTGTCAGTGTCTCATTATCCTAGTAACACAAGTAACTACTAATGCTACGTAACAATGTCTCATTACCCTAGTAGCACTCAATTTCGGTTCTGTGATTCTGCACTTGCTCTATTGCTATAGTACTATACTGCCCTTCAGCTTTTACGAACGGCCGCGGTGTTTAAGGTTACCGATTCGTCTTATCCATCCGGCTGTATAGCAAATGAAAACATTAAACAAAATACTTTACTACGCAAGTAAAAAAAAAAACTAAATTTGATTTACAGCTTTCGTATCTGCAGGGATTCATATTCTCGGTTCTTTCGGTAAAGTCACGTAGAAGGGAAACAATAAAATAATAAAACAAATTCTAAAACGATAAAATGCTCACGACGTGAGTATTTGCAACACAAGCAATCATCATCAGGTGTGAAAAACACGGCAAGAAAATTTGAACAAAATTTAAAAACAAATTGTCTTTTAATATTTTTTTCTCTCAAATCTGTAACACTGGTCAACAAAAAAAACACTTTTTTTCTGGCCTGGACTTTTGCAGTTGTTCTAGACGAATTTCAGGGTGCCGATTCCAAATCTGACCTCAGATTTGCTCCATCACATCTCATTTTTATGCTATCGGCATACCCCATTTTCATTGATTTTACCCGAAATTAACTCCGTCACTTATGATTGCAAGTTGTTGCGAGGTAGTGACTGCTTTAGTGTTAAAACATGGTGCTGCATTTTTAGCATAGTGTGTTTATAATATCATTTCATGTAGATATCCACATTTATTTAATATTTTTCTTCCGCAGTTCTTATTGAAAATGCAATCTTTGATATCTCAAAAACCTGATGTGATAGACTGATGCCAAATTTGGAATCGGCACCCCAAAATTACCTTAAAACCGTTGGAATACCTCGTGCCAGAAAAAAGTGTGTTGACCAGAGTAACAGCAAATGCTACAGGACCTGCTCTAGCTTCATCCGGCACTGGACCCAACAGCACCACCCCCCCATCTCTCGTGGACTCGGCGTGACAAATGGTCACAATTCAACACGCGCAAGCACCTCTCCTCGTTGTCTGTGTCATTTGTACCGCGACTGAATTATTAAATTCCCACACGCAGCGATCCCCCCAAACCCTTGCCTCTCTCTCCTCTCTCTCCTCTCTCTTGTAAACAAAATCTTGAACTCCCTCCCCAAAAAACCCCCACGGCATTTATACCGCACACGCACGCACGCGCACACAGAGACACACAGACACACAGACAGACACACACAGACATACAGAGACACAAAGACACAGACAGACAGAGACACACACACAGACACAAAGACACACAGACACACACAGACACACAGATAGAGACACAAAGACACAGACACACAGACAGAGACACACAGACAGACACACAGACACACACAGACAGAGACACAGACACACAGACAGAGACACACAGACACACACAGACACAAAGACAGACACAAATACACAGACACACACAGACACAGACACACAGACACAGAGACACAGACACACACACAAAGACACAGACACACACAGACACAAAAACACAGACACACAGACACACAGACACACACAGACACAAAGGTTCAGACACACACAAAGACACAGACACACACAAAGACAGAGACACAAAGACACAGACACAGAGATGCACACATACAGAGACACAGACACACAGACACAAAGACACAGACACGCACAGACACAAAGACACACATAGACGCAAAGACAAAGACACAGACACACACATACACACACAGACACACAAAGCCACAGACACATACAGACACACACAGACAGAGACACACAGACACAGAGACACAGACACACACACAAAGACACAGACACACACAGACACAAAAACACAGACACACAGACACACAGACACACACAGACACAAAGATACAGACACACACAAAGACACACACACACACAAAGACAGAGACACAAAGACACAGACACAGAGATGCACACATACAGAGACACAGACACACAGACACAAAGATACAGACACGCACAGACACAAAGACACAGACACACATAGACACAAAGACAAAGACACAGACACACACATACACACACAGACACACAAAGCCACAGACACATACAGACACACACAGACAGAGACACACAGACACAAAGACACAGACACACACAGACAGAGACACACAGACAGAGACACACAGACACAAAGACAGACACACAAAGCCTCAGACACACAGACACATACAGACACACAGAGACACAGACACAGAGACACAAAGACACACACAGACAGAGACACATAGACAAACAGACAGACAGACACACAGACAGACAGACACACACACAGACACACACAGACACACATACACATGCACACGCGTGCGTGTGATATATTGACACTTATGCATTATATATACACACCACGGATATTAAGGATTTAAGTGTGCATTGCTAGAGGATTTGTTGATGATGATAATGATGATTGTTTTATTTTGGAGGGATATTTAATAAATATAACTTTTGCTTTCGACTCATTGTCTGTGATGGTCTTCCCTCCCTCACACCGCGGGTGTCAATTATTTCCAGGTCCGTGCCCGAAACGTCGCGACCACCACGGCTCAGTCCACCATCGTCCGTCCATGTGTCTGTCTTTGTGTGTGTGTCTAGTGGGGAGCGGTAGTGTAGCGGTTAGCGCGCTGCGCTATGAACCTGGCGATCCGGGTTCGATTCCCGCTCACGGCTAACACCAGTGACGATTATCTGAACCGGTCCTGGGCCTCCCCTAGGTCGACTCAGCCTTAAATGAGTACCTGGTGCGGTGTGTAAACATCGCCACTAGGGAGACAAAGGCGGTCGGGCGTGGTGCTGGCCACCCACCCCCTCGGGTACCGTTCCGGCCTTCATAGGTGCTCGCTAACAGCACTTGCCCCTACAGTCTGTTCAGGCTATACGGGGGATCTTTGTCTTTTGTCTGTGTGTGTCTGTGTGTCTGTCTGTGTGTGTGTCTTTGTGTGTGTGTGTGTGTCTGTCTGTGTGTGTGTCTTTGTGTGTGTGTGTGTCTGTCTGTGTGTGTGAGAGTGTGTGTGTCTATGTGTGTGTCTGACCGCGTAGTTCGTGAAGCCTTCAATAGCTGTACCGGGGGAATTTCCGTTTGGTACAGATATAATGGGAGGCTGATCGACGCCCGGGTGCGATCAAGGGATGGCTCCCTATTGGTCAACCACGTTATGTATGCCGATGATTTGGTAATAGCTGCTCATTCAGAAGAGGAGTTGGAGGCGCTGCTGCTGAGACTGGAGCGTGCCACTAAGAGGTGGGGCCTTACCATCAGCCCCACCAAAACCAAGCACCTGCCTGGGTATTTTGTACCATCGGACACTCCACCCCCACAACTCCCAATTGGTGATGGGGCAGTTGTGGAGAGAGTGGAGAGTTTCCCATACCTGGGCAGTGTGCTTATGACCGGCTCCAGTCTATCAGCAGAGGTCTCACTCCGAATCAGTCGAGCGGCAATATCTTTTCATCGGTTGCGTAACGCTGTGTGGAAGCTACCTGGTCTGTCGCTCCGCACGAAGCTTCAGGTCTTCTCGGCCACGGTCATTCCCTCCCTTCTCTACGCTTGCGAGACGTGGACCCCCCTGGTGGAGCATCTTCGCCGGTTGGAAACATTTAGGCTGGCCTGCCTACGATCCATCCTGGGTTTAACCAGGCTGGATTGTGTGAGGAGCTCACAAATCCTTGAAAGATCTGGGCAAAGTCCCATCAGTGAGCTCCTCCGGCAGGCAAGGCTGCGTTGGCTGGGTCATGTAGCCCGCATGCCCAGCCACCGCATGCCTAAACAGCTTTTGTTCGGCCGGATCGAGGGGGCTAGACGGGCGCGGCACGGGCTGGAGAAGAGATGGAGTGATGTGGTACAGGAGGACGTGGAGCTGAGTGGACTTGCCGATGACTGGTACCAGCGGTGTCAAGATCGGCCTCAGTGGAGGAGGCTCGTGAAGGACGCTACTGGGCAGTTGGAGGCAGTCGCCCTCCAACAACAACGGAGGGCGGAGGAGCGACGCTCACAACAACGAGCGGAGCGCCGGGTGGCTAAAGCACAGCAAGTTGGCACAGTAGGGGGCACAGGTGGTGCATCAGCCAGTCATCTCGGTCATCTCGGTCAGTCGACCAGTGGCACCTGGGTCTGCCCCGTGACCTCCTGCCAGCGGGCTTTCGACACTTCACGTGGCCTCAAGGTGCACTTGGCCTGGCACAAGCATCGTGGTGACGTCACCGCCACTTAGTGGCGAATGGCGGTTGTTGTTGTTGTTGTCTGTGTGTGTGTCTGTCTGTATTTGTGTGTGTTTGTCTGTGTGTGTGTCTGTCTGTGTATCTATGTGTCTGTCTGTCTTTGTGTGTGTTTGTCTGTGTGTGTGTCTTTGTGTGTGTGTGTGTATCTATGTGTGTTTGTGTCTGTCTGCGTGTGTCTGTCTGTCTTTGTGTGTGTCTGTGTGTGTGTATCTATGTGTGTCTGTCTGTGTCTGTCTTTGTCTGTGTGTATCTATGTGTCTGTGTGTGTCTGTCTGTGTGTGTGTGTCTGTCTGCGTGTGTCTGTCTGTGTATCTATGTGTGTGTGTCTGTGTGTATCCATGTGTCTGTCTGTGTGTCTGTCTTTGTGTGTGTTTCTATGTGTCTGTGTGTGTGTATGTGTGTGTCTGTGTGTATCCATGTGTCTGTCTGTGTGTCTATGTATGTGTGTGTATCTATGTGTGTCTGTGTGTGTATCTATGTATCTGTGTCTATCTGTCTGTGTGTGTCTGTGTGTCTGTCTGCGTGTGTCTGTCTGTGTGTGTATGTGTGTGTGTATCTATGTGTGTGTGTCTGTGTGTATCCATGTGTCTGTCTGTGTGTCTGTCTTTGTGTGTGTTTCTATGTGTCTGTGTGTGTGTCTGTGTGCATTGTCAGGGTCCGGGATCGATCCCGCGACCTCCTGCACACCAGGCGAGGTAGTCAACATCTCATAGCCACCGTGATGATGATGATAGAGACGCAGACTCCAAATAAACAGCAGACATCGTCAGGGTCGGGATCGAACCCACGACCTCCTGTGTACCAGGCGAGGTAGTCAACATCTCATAGCCACCCGCAATGCCCACCCAGCGGGGGTTGGAAACATTTGCATTTCTAAGACGCGATTGAAATGTCACTGGTAACACGCTGTGGTGCTTTTGATTGAGCCCCCCACCACCCCCACCCCCCCCACACTGAGAGGGACTTTCAAATGAGCGGTGTGTGTCGTATAAACATCGCCAGCACTGGGGGAGAGACAAAGGCGGCCGGGCGTGGTGCTGGTAGCCACCCACCCCCTCTGTGTGTGTAGCCACAGTGCCGGTAGCCTTCATAGGTAGCGCTGCTACTCGCTAACAGCACTTGTCCCTAGAGCCTGCTAGAGGCTACACGGGGGACCTTTGTCTGTGTCTACCAGTACCGGAAGACATCTTCCGCCACCGGAACATTATCTACCTCTTCCGGAAGACATCTTCCGCCACCGGTAGATTATCTACCAGTACTGGAAGATATCTTCCGCCACCGGAAGATCATTTACCTCTTCCGGAAGAATCTACCGCCACCGGTAGATTATCTACCAGTTCCGGAAGACATCTTCCGCCACCGGTAGATCATCTACCTCTTCCGGAAGACATCTTCCGCCACCGGAAGATCATTTACCTCTTCCGGAAGACATCTACCGCCACCGGTAGATCATCTACCAGTTCCGGAAGAGATCTTCCGCCACCGGAAGATTATCTACCAGTACCGGAAGACATCTACCGCCACCGGAAGACATCTACCGCCACCGGTAGACGACTTCCACGCGTCGAAGAAAACAAGTCGCATCGGTGTCTACTTCCGGTGACGTCACGTCCGTGCGTCCCTCCCATTGGTCGATTTAACCTCGGAGTGGGTGGGGTCAGGGGGGTTCAGGGTGGGGCGAAGGGGCGGGGTCTCGCGTACTCGCCCTTGCGATTGGTCAATTTGAACCGGGAAGACGCTCGCTGATTGGTTGCCGAGGTTTTTAAAACGCGGAAGTGGCTGGGGCTTATTTTTGGCGGCGGTTTGTAAAGTAAATAAATAATCGCGTCTATACAAAGCACCTCACAGCGTTGCGCGTGTGTCTCTAATGTTTTAAAAGTTCATAAAATTAACAATCTTCTTGGTTCTTTCGGTAAAGTCACGTAGAAGGGAAGTAATAAAATAATAAAAATAAAACATAATAAAATGAAATAATTCTCACGACGTTTCGTGACTTTACCGAAAGAACCAAGAAGATGAATCCCTGCAGTCACGAAAGCTTTAAATCGAATATTAACAACATTAACAACATTGTCACAGTTCGTTTTTTCAGTAACAGCAACAACAGCAGCAGCATCAGCAACAACAGCATCAGCAACAGCAGCAGCAACAGCATCAGCAACAACAGCAGCAGCAACATCAGCAGCAACAGCAGCAGCAGCATCAGCAACATCAGCAGCATCAGCAACAGCAGCAGCAACAGCAGCAACATCAGCAGCATCAGCAACATCAGCAGCATCAGCAACAGCAGCAACATCAGCAGCATCAGCAACAGCAGCAGCAACAGCAGCAACAGCAGCAACAGCATCAGCAGCATCAGCAGCATCAGCATCAGCAACAGCAGCAGCAGCATCAGCAACATCATCAGCATCAGCAACAGCAGCAGCAACAGCAGCAACATCAGCAGCATCAGCAACAGCAGCAGCAACAGCAGCAACAGCAGCAACAGCATCAGCAGCAACAGCAGCAGCATCAGCAGCATCAGCATCAGCAACAGCAACAACAGCATCAGCAACAGCAGCATCAGCAACAGCAGCATCAGCAGCGGGAACGGGGTGAACGACAAAGGAAGAGCGGCGATGTCAAACGAGGAGGACGCGGCGATCCCCGTCCGCGTGGCCGCGCGCTGCCGCCCCAATGGCGCCGCGGGGGCTGCGGGATGGCTGCGTCCCCTGCGTCACCGTCGCACCCGGCGAGCCGCAGGCGAGAGACACGGAGGGAGAGCGCGAGAGAAAGATCCGGACACATTAATTCTAGATTTGAAGCTTTCGTGACTGCAAGGATTCATATTCTTAGGTTTTTTCGGTAAAGTCACCGTGTAGGTAAAACATCAAAATTAATGAAACTAAAATGAAATAAAAATCACGACGTTTCGGAGGCAACACGAGTCTCCGTCAGCAGGTGGGACCGTCACAGCCGAATTAGCTGCATCAAGTGAGGCAAGGATTCAAGATGTAATCCCTTAAAAGCAAGTTGCTTGCTTACTCACTGATGCAGCTAATTCGGCTGTGACGGTCCCACCTGATGACGGAGACTCGTGTTGCCTCCGAAACGTCGTGATTTTTGTTTCATTTTATTTTCATTAATTTTGATGTTTTACCTACCTGGTGACTTTACCGAAAAAACCTAAGAATATGAATCCGGACACATTCCCATCGGCGAGCTCCTCCGGCAGGCGAAGGCTGCGTCGGGCAACAAAACGGACACCTTTTTAACAGGTCCCTGCGGGGTGGGCTGGTAGGAACGAATAACCAAAGAATATAAACATAATGTATAATCACACTTGTTTAGCCAGGAAAGCCTCACTGAGTCTAAAGGTTTTTGTAGGGTCCTGCCAAGTGTTTGCAGTAGGGGGCGATGTTGCTACACCGAATCGGACGATACGAAGGGAGAGATTGAGGCCTAGTTCTAGGCTTTAGGCCTAGCTGTAGGCTTTAGGCCGCTGTGAGTTGATTTTTAATTTAAATGTTTTAATTATTAATGTAAACACTTTAAATGTAAATGTTTCTATTTAAAAACATCAGGGAATGTAACATTGTTAAACACTAACTCCCTTTCACACACGCGGGGGTACGATACGAAGGGAGAGTTTGAGGCCTAGTTCTAGGCTTTAGGCCTAGCTGTAGGCTTTAGGCCGCTGTGAGTTAATGTTTAATTTAAATGTTTTAATTAAAAGCTATCTCAGGGAATTATAAGGGAATGTTACACTTGTTTAGCCAGGAAAGCATCACCGAGTCTAAAGGTTTTTGTAGGGTCCTGCCAAGTGTTTGCAGTAGGGGGCGATGTTGCTACACGGACGGACGGATGGACGATATAATCTATTGTGGGCTGGTTCACTTCATTTCCTACCAGTAAAATCCTTTATATTAAGTTCACTTGCTTGCTTGCGCGCTTACGACCGTGCAAATGTTTCGGTCGTTTTTAATTTAAATCCTTTATATTAAGTTCACTTGCTTGCTTGCTTGCGCGCTTACGACCGTGCAAATCTTTCGGTCGTTTTTATTTAAATCCTTTATATCAAGTTCGCTTGCTTGCTTGCGCGCTTACGACCGTGCAAATGTTTCGGTCGTTTTTTAACCCGCTTCCCGTGATCCAAGATCGGCCTTTGTGGAGGAGGAGGCTACTGGTGCAGTGCCAGGCTAGGTGCACTTTGGGGCAGTCGCCCTCCAGCGATAACAACGGAGGGCAGAGGAGCGACGCTCACAATAACGAGCGGAGCGCCGGGCGGATAAAATGCAGCGAGTTGGCACAGTAGGGAGGTACAGCTGGTGGTGCATCTACCGCTCATCTCGGTTGGCCAACCCGTGGCACCTGCTGGGTCTGTCCCGCGAATTCCTGTCAGCAGCGAGCCTTCGACACTTCACGTGATAGCCTCAAAGTCCACCTGGCATAGGTGCCATTGACGTCACCATCGCTTAGTGGCAAATGGCGGATATTGATTGGTATTGGTCAGAATCTTAACTACACATTTTTGGACCATCTTATCTGACAGCGCCTATTTTACTTTACCGAGTGTTAACATCCCCTTAACGACAGACGCTGTCGCCTCGACAGACCTGGTCTTCACCTGAGGATGGCTGCTTGCGTTGTGGCCGAAACGTCGTGAGAATTATTTTATTATGTTTTATTTTAATTATTGTATTACTTCTCTTCTTCGTGCTGACTTTACCGAAAGAATCAAGAAGATGAATCCCTGCAGTCACGAAAGCTTTACATCGAAAAGTACTCTCTTTATTGTCAGCCAACACTGGTATAAACAACGTGGGCATTTTCGTTCACTTCTATCATGTGCATCAACAGGTGCTTGTGCACAGGCATGTCCATGTCCACGTACACCACGTGATCTCTTTTAGCCCCGCCCTCCCGATACGTTCCATTCATTGGCTACCACATTCTGATAAGCTCCTCCCCCCCCTCTCCTCCGCCTTGGCTTGTATTTAAGAGCTTGCATCTTGGAATCCCTGCCTCACTTGATGCAGCAAATCTGGCTGTGACGGTCCCCCACCTGATGACGGAGACTTGTGTTGCCTCCGAAACGTCGTGATTTTTTATTTTCATTTTTTACCTACGTGACTTTACAGAATCTGAATATTTATTTGGACTTTAGGAGGGATCTGATGGGCTTATGAAGCTGTTTTTTCACAGATGGCCCAGCATGGGAAGTCCGCAAGTTACTACGGCAGACAGTGCAACAATAAGTAATATTTAAAAAAACTTTTAAAAAAAACACGCTTTAATGAAATGTACCCCGCTAGTAATGGAATAACTCCACGACTTCAGGAAGCAGAGAGGTCGCAATCGGGTACCCGATACCCGTACCCTACCCGATACCCGTACCCTACAAGATACCCGTACCCTACAAGATACCCGTACCCTACCCGATACCCGTACCCTACCCGATACCCGTACCCTACCCGATACCCGTACCCTACCCGATACCCGTACCCTACCCGATACCCGTACCCTACCCGATACCCGTACCCTACCCGATACCCGTACCCTACCCGATACCCGTACCTACCCTACCCGATACCCGTACCCTACCCGATACCCGTACCCTACCCGGCTACCCTGCTGCTGCTGCTGCTACTTGCTACGATCAGCACTTGCCCCGACAGCCTGCTAGAGGCTACACGGGGGAACTTTGTCTGTGTCTACCTTCACAGGCAGTGCTGCTGCTGCTACTCGCTACTAACAGCACTTGCCCCCACAGTCTGTTAAGGCTACACGGGGTGTGGCGGTGTGTGATCTGTGTGTGATCTGTGTGTGTTCTGTGTGTGTTCTGTGTGTGATGTGTGTGTGTGGGGATTGCAGATTGTGCTGAGCGGGGAGAAGGCCTTCACGTTCGACTTCGTGTTCGACCCGGCAGCCGAGCAGGAGGAGGTGTTTAGTAACGCCGTGGCCCCTCTCATCGATGGCATTTTCAAAGGTGAGGGAGCGAGTGTGTGAGCGTGTGAGCGTGTGTGTGTGTGCGCGCGCGCGTGTGTGAGCGTGTGCGTGTGTGCGCGCGCGTGTGTGTGTGTGCACGCATGTGTGTGTGCACGCGTGTGTGTACACGAGTGTGAGTGTGCGTAAACGAGTGGGGAGTCGAGCTCGATTCCCGCTCACGTGAGTAGCTGGTGTAGTAGCTGTGTGTGGTAGTGAGTAGCTGGTGTAGTAGCTGTGTGTGGTCGTGAGTAGCTGGTGTAGTAGCTGTGTGTGGTAGTGAGTAGCTGGTGTAGTAGCTGTGTGTGGTAGTGAGTAGCTGGTGTAGTAGCTGTGTGTGGTCGTGAGTAGCTGGTGTAGTAGCTGTGTGTGGTAGTGAGTAGCTGGTGTAGTAGCTGTGTGTGGTCGTGAGTAGCTGGTGTAGTAGCTGTGTGTGGTAGTGAGTAGCTGGTGTAGTAGCTGTGTGTGGTAGTGAGTAGCTGGTGTAGTAGCTTTGTGTGGTCGTGAGTAGCTGGTGTAGTAGCTGTGTGTGGTAGTGAGTAGCTGGTGTAGTAGCTGTGTGTGGTCGTGAGTAGCTGGTGTAGTAGCGGTGTAGTAGTGAGTAGCTGGTGTAGTAGCTGTGTAGTGTAGTAGTGAGTAGCTGGTGTAGTAGCGGTGTAGTGTAGTAGTGAGTAGCTGGTGTAGTAGCTGTGTGTGGTCGTGAGTAGCTGGTGTAGTAGCTGTGTGTGGTAGTGAGTAGCTGGTGTAGTAGCTGTGTGTGGTAGTGAGTAGCTGGTGTAGTAGCTGTGTGGGTCGTGAGTAGCTGGTGTAGTAGCTGTGTAGTGTAGTAGTGAGTAGCTGGTGTAGTAGCGGTGTAGTAGTGAGTAGCTGGTGTAGTAGCGGTGTAGTGTAGTAGTGAGTAGCTGGTGTAGTAGCTGTGTGTGGTCGTGAGTAGCTGGTGTAGTAGCTGTGTGTGGTAGTGAGTAGCTGGTGTAGTAGCTGTGTGTGGTAGTGAGTAGCTGGTGTAGTAGCTGTGTGTGGTCGTGAGTAGCTGGTGTAGTAGCTTTGTGTGGTCGTGAGTAGCTGGTGTAGTAGCGGTGTGTGGTAGTGAGTAGCTGGTGTAGTAGCTGTGTGTGGTCGTGAGTAGCTGGTGTAGTAGCTGTGTGTGGTAGTGAGTAGCTGGTGTAGTAGCTGTGTGTGGTAGTGAGTAGCTGGTGTAGTAGCTTTGTGTGGTCGTGAGTAGCTGGTGTAGTAGCGGTGTGTGGTAGTGAGTAGCTGGTGTAGTAGCTGTGTGTGGTCGTGAGTAGCTGGTGTAGTAGCTGTGTGTGGTCGTGAGTAGCTGGTGTAGTAGCTGTGTGTGGTAGTGAGTAGCTGGTGTAGTAGCTGTGTGTGGTAGTGAGTAGCTGGTGTAGTAGCGGTGTGTGGTCGTGAGTAGCTGGTGTAGTAGCTGTGTGTGGTAGTGAGTAGCTGGTGTAGTAGCTGTGTGTGGTAGTGAGTAGCTGGTGTAGTAGCTGTGTGTGGTAGTGAGTAGCTGGTGTAGTAGCTGTGTGTGGTAGTGAGTAGCTGGTGTAGTAGCTGTGTGTGGTAGTGAGTAGCTGGTGTAGTAGCTGTGTGTGGTAGTGAGTAGCTGGTGTAGTAGCTGTGTGTGGTCGTGAGTAGCTGTGTAGTAGCTGTGTGTGGTAGTGAGTAGCTGGTGTAGTAGCTGTGTGTGTAGTGAGTAGCTGGTGTAGTAGCTGTGTGTGGTCGTGAGTAGCTGGTGTAGTAGCTGTGTGTGGTAGTGAGTAGCTGGTGTAGTAGCTGTGTGTGGTAGTGAGTAGCTGGTGTAGTAGCTTTGTGTGGGTCGTGAGTAGCTGGTGTAGTAGCTGTGGTGTGGTCGTGAGTAGCTGGTGTAGTAGCGGTGTGTGGTAGTGAGTAGCTGGTGTAGTAGCTGTGTGTGGTAGTGAGTAGCTGGTGTAGTAGCGGTGTGTGGTAGTGAGTAGCTGGGTGTAGTAGCGGTGTGTGGGTCGTGAGTAGCTGTTAGTAGCTGTGTGTGGTAGTGAGTAGCTGGTGTAGTAGCTGTGTGTGGTCGTGAGTAGCTGGTGTAGTAGCTGTGTGGTCGTGAGTAGCTGGTGTAGTAGCTGTGTGTGGTAGTGAGTAGCTGGTGTAGTAGCTGTGTGTGGTAGTGAGTAGCTGGTGTAGTAGCTGTGTGTGGTCGTGAGTAGCTGTGTAGTAGCTGTGTGGTCGTGAGTAGCTGGTGTAGTAGCGGTGTGTGGTCGTGAGTAGCTGGTGTAAGTAGCTGTGTGTGGTAGTGAGTAGCTGGTGTAGTAGCTGTGTGTGGGCGTGAGTAGCTGGTGTAGTAGCTGTGTGGTCGTGAGTAGCTGGTGTAGTAGCTGTGTGTGGTAGTGAGTAGCTGGTGTAGTAGCGGTGTGTGGTCGTGAGTAGCTGGTGTAGTAGCGGTGTGTGGTAGTGAGTAGCTGGTGTAGTAGCTGTGTGTGGTAGTGAGTAGCTGGTGTAGTAGCTGTGTGTGGTCGTGAGTAGCTGGTGTAGTAGCGGTGTGTGGTAGTGAGTAGCTGGTGTAGTAGCTGTGTGTGGTAGTGAGTAGCTGGTGTAGTAAGCGGTATGTGGTAGTGAGTAGCTGGTGTAGTAGCTGTGTGTGGTCGTGAGTAGCTGGTGAGTAGCTGTGTGTGTAGTGAGTAGCTGGTGTAGTAGCTGTGTGTGGTAGTGAGTAGCTGGTGTAGTAGCTTGTGTGGTCGTGAGTAGCTGGTGTAGTAGCTGTGTGTGGTCGTGAGTAGCTGGTGTAGTAGCTGTGTGTGTAGGAGTAAGCTGGTGTAGTAGCTGTGTGTGGTAGGAGTAGTCTGGTGTAGTAGCTGTTGTGGTGAGTGAGTAGCTGGTGTGTATCGGTGTGTAGGTCGGAGTAGCTGGTGTAGTAGCGGTGTGTGGTCGTGAGTAATCTGGTGGTAGTGCTTGTGTGGTAGTGAGTAGGCTGGGGTAGTCGCTGTGTGTGGTAGTGAGTAGCTTGGTGTAGTAGCTGTGTGTGGTCGTGAGTAAGCTGGTGTAGTAGCTGTGTGTGGTCGTGAGTAGCTGGTGTAGTAGCATGTGTGTGGTCGGGAGTAGCTGGTGTATGTAGCTGGTGTGTGGTCGTGAGTAGCTGGCTGTAGTAGCTGTGTGTTGGTAGTGAGTAGCCTGGTGTAGTAGCTGTGTGTGGTAGTGAGTAGCTGGGTGTAGTAGCTGTGTGTGGTAGTGAGTAGCTGGTGTAGTAGCTGTGTGTGGTAGTGAGTAGCTGGTGTAGTAGCTGTGTGTGGTAGTGAGTAGCTGGTGTAGTAGCTGTGTGTGGTAGTGAGTAGCTGGTGTAGTAGTGGTGTAGTGTAGTAGTGAGTAGCTGTGTAGTAGCGGTGTAGTGTAGTAGTGAGTAGCTGTGTAGTAGTGGTGTAGTGTAGTAGTGAGTAGCCGGTGTAGTAGCTGTGTGTGGTAGTGAGTAGCTGGTGTAGTAGCTGTGTGTGGTAGTGAGTAGCTGGTGTAGTAGCTGTGTGTGGTCGTGAGTAGCTGGTGTAGTAGCTGTGTGTGGTAGTGAGTAGCTGGTGTAGTAGCTGTGTGTGGTAGTGAGTAGCTGGTGTAGTAGCGGTGTAGTGTAGTAGTGAGTAGCTGGTGTAGTAGCGGTGTAGTGTAGTAGTGAGTAGCTGTGTAGTAGCGGTGTAGTGTAGTAGTGAGTAGCTGGTGTAGTAGCTTTGTGTGGTCGTGAGTAGCTGGTGTAGTAGCTGTGTGTGGTAGTGAGTAGCTGGTGTAGTAGCTGTGTGTGGTCGTGAGTAGCTGGTGTAGTAGCTGTGTGTGGTAGTGAGTAGCTGGTGTAGTAGCGGTGTAGTGTGGTAGTGAGTAGCTGGTGTAGTAGCGGTGTGTGGTAGTGAGTAGCTGGTGTAGTAGCGGTGTGTGGTCGTGAGTAGCTGGTGTAGTAGCTGTGTGTGGTCGTGAGTAGCTGGTGTAGTAGCTGTGTGGTCGTGAGTAGCTGGTGTAGTAGCTGTGTGTGGTAGTGAGTAGCTGGTGTAGTAGCGGTGTGTGGTCGTGAGTAGCTGGTGTAGTAGCGGTGTGTGGTAGTGAGTAGCTGGTGTAGTAGCTGTGTGTGGTAGTGAGTAGCTGGTGTAGTAGCTGTGTGTGGTCGTGAGTAGCTGGTGTAGTAGCGGTGTGTGGTAGTGAGTAGCTGGTGTAGTAGCTGTGTGTGGTAGTGAGTAGCTGGTGTAGTAGCGGTATGTGGTAGTGAGTAGCTGGTGTAGTAGCTGTGTGTGGTCGTGAGTAGCTGGTGTAGTAGCTGTGTGTGGTAGTGAGTAGCTGGTGTAGTAGCTGTGTGTGGTCGTGAGTAGCTGGTGTAGTAGCTGTGTGTTGTAGTGAGTAGCTGGTGTAGTAGCTGTGTGTGGTAGTGAGTAGCTGGTGTAGTAGCTGTGTGTGGTAGTGAGTAGCTGGTGTAGTAGCGGTGTGTGGTCGTGAGTAGCTGGTGTAGTAGCTGTGTGTGGTCGTGAGTAGCTGGTGTAGTAGCTGTGTGTGTAGTGAGTAGCTGGTGTAGTAGCTGTGTGTGGTAGTGAGTAGCTGGTGTAGTAGCTGTGTGTGGTCGTGAGTAGCTGGTGTAGTAGCTGTGTGTGGTCGTGAGTAGCTGGTGTAGTAGCTGTGTGTGGTCGTGAGTAGCTGGTGTAGTAGCTGTGTGTGGTCGTGAGTAGCTGGTGTAGTAGCTGTGTGTGGTAGTGAGTAGCTGGTGTAGTAGCTGTGTGTGGTAGTGAGTAGCTGGTGTAGTAGCTGTGTGTGGTCGTGAGTAGCTGGTGTAGTAGCTGTGTGTGGTCGTGAGTAGCTGGAGTAGTAGCTGTGTGTGGTCGTGAGTAGCTGGTGTAGTAGCGGTGTGTGGTCGTGAGTAGCTGGTGTAGTAGCGGTGTGTGGTAGTGAGTAGCTGGTGTAGTAGCTGTGTGTGGTAGTGCACATCGCCACTGGGGAGACAAAGGCGGCCGGGCGTGGTGCTGGCCACCCACCCCCTCGTGTGCCACAGTGCCGGTAGCCTTCATAGGTGCTGCTACTCGCTAACAGCACTTGCCCCTACAGTCTGCTGAGGTTATACAGGGGATCTTTGTCTTTGTGAGCGAGGTGCGGAGTAGTTTTGGCCGGCTAGAAGGGGCTAAACCATCGCTGCACGGGCTTAGAGAAGCAATGGTTCTGAGATTGGGTGGGTGAGTGAGTGAGTGAGTGGTAAGGGCGTAAGGTAAAAGATTGGTGAGTGGGTGAGTGGTACGGGCTCGAGAAGAGATGGACTGATGGGTGAGTGGGTGAGTGGGTGGGTGGAGAAGAGATGGACTGACGGGTGAGTGGGTGGGTGAGTGGTACGGGCGAGAGAAGAGATGGAGCTGATGGGTGAGTGGCACGGGTGAGAGAAGAGATGGAGTGACGGGTGAGTGGGTGGGTGGGTGAGTGGGTGAGTGGGTGGTGGGTGAGTGGGTGGGTGTGTGGGTGATGAGTGAGTGGGTGGGGTGTGGGTGGATGAGTGAGTGGGTGGGTGTGTGGGTGATGAGTGAGTGGGTGGGTGGGTGAGTGGGTGGGTGGTGAGTGGGTGGATGGGTGAGTGGGTGGGTGGGTGGGTGAGTGGTGGGTGGGTGGGTGAGTGGGTGGGTGAGTGGGTGGCGGGTGGGCGAGCGGGCGGGCGGGGCGGGCGAGCGGGCGGGCGGGCGAGCGGGCGGGCGGGCGAGCGGGCGAGCGAGCGGGTGGGCGGATGAGTGGGCTGGGCGGGTGAGTGGGCGGGCGAATGAGTGAGTGGGCGAATGAGTGAGTGGGCGGGCGAGTGAGTGGGTGGGCGAGTGAGTGAGTGACTGGGTGGTCACCACCCACCCCTCTCCCCGCTCACCGTCTCGCAGGCTACAACGCCACGGTGCTGGCGTACGGACAGACGGGTTCTGGCAAGACGTTCACGATGGGCGGCGCGTACAGCGGCGACGCCGATCCACACTCCACCGGGATCATCCCGCGGGCCGTGCACGCTCTGTTCCGTGGGGTGCAGTCACGTGACGCCTACGAGTTCGCCATCTCCGTGTCGTACCTGGAGGTGCGTCACGTTCGCACGCGTGTCA
The DNA here is from genome assembly GCF_015708825.2 of Lethenteron reissneri. Lineage (NCBI taxonomy): Eukaryota > Metazoa > Chordata > Hyperoartia > Petromyzontiformes > Petromyzontidae > Lethenteron > Lethenteron reissneri. The sequence continues at coordinate 128,102 of NC_083848.1, forward strand.
CGCACGCACACGCACGCACACGCACGCACACGCACGTACACGCACGTCATGTGCACACGTGCACGCACGTACACGCACGCACACGCACGCACACGCACGTACACGCACACGCACACGCACGTCATGTGCACACGTGTCACGCACGTGCACGTACACGCACGTACACGCACGCACACGCACGCACACGCACGCACACGCACGTACACACGCGCACACGCACGTACACACGCGTACACACACGTACACACGTGTTGTTGTCGTGTTACACAGTTGTGTTAAACTGTTGTTGTTGTGTTAGACAGTTGTGTTAAGTTGGTGTTGTGTTAGACAGTTGTGTTAAACTGTTGTTGTTGTTGTTGTGTTGTACAGTTGTGTTAAACTGTTGTTGTTGTTGTTGTGTAGATTTACCAGGAGGAAATCATCGACTTGCTGTACGTGGGCAAAGAGCGACCCTTGCTGTCCGTGAGGGAAGACCCCAAGGAGGGCATCAAGGTGAGACAACCTCCTCCTGGTCACCGTTTACTATTGGTGGCCACCCCGTCCGTACGTGTGTGTGTGTCTCTCTGTGTGTGTGTCTGTGTGTGCGTGCGTCTCTGTGTGTGTGTGTGTCTGTGTCTCTGTGTGTGTGTGTTTGTGTGTGTGTGTCTGTGTGCGTGTGTGTTTGTGTGTGTGTCTGTTGTGTGTGTGTCTGTGTGTGTGTGTGGTGTCTCTGTGTGTGTGTGTCTCTGTGTGTGTGTGTTTGTGTGTGTGTGTCTGTGTGCGTGTGTGTTTGTGTGTGTGTCTGTTTGTGTGTGTGTGTGTCTCTGTGTGTGCGTGCGTCTCTGTGTGTGTGTGTGTGTGTCTCTGTGTGTGTGTGTCTCTGTGTGTGTGTGTTTGTGTGTGTGTGTCTGTGTGCGTGTGTGTTTGTGTGTGTGTCTGTTTGGTGTGTGTGTCTGTTTGTGTGTGTGTGTGTCTCTGTGTGTGCGTGCGTCTCTGTGTGTGTGTGTGTGTCTCTGTGTGTGTGTGTCTCTGTGTGTGTGTGTTTGTGTGTGTGTGTCTGTGTGCGTGTGTGTTTGTGTGTGTGTCTGTTTGTGTGTGTGTCTGTTTGTGTGTGTGTGTGTCTCTGTGTGTGCGTGCGTCTCTGTGTGTGTGTGTGTGTGTCTCTGTGTGTGTGTGTCTCTGTGTGTGTGTGTTTGTGTGTGTGTGTCTGTGTGCGTGTGTGTTTGTGTGTGTGTCTGTTGTGGTGTGTGTCTGTTTGTGTGTGTGTGTGTCTCTGTGTGTGCGTGCGTCTCTGTTTGTTGTGTGTGTGTCTCCGTGTGTGTGCGTGTGTGTCTCTGTGTGTGTGTGTGTTGTCTCTGTGTGTGTGTGTGAGTCTCTGGCTGTGTGTGTGAGTCTCTGGCTGTGTGTGTGAGTCTTTGTGTGTGTGTGTCTCTGTGTGTGCGTCTCTGTGTGCGTGTGTGTGTGTCTCTGTGTGTGTGTGTCTCAGTGTGTGTGTGTGGTTGTATGTGCCTGTGTCTCTGTGTGTGTGCGTCTCTGTGTGTGTGTGTGTATGTGTGTGTGTGTCTCAGTGTGTGTGTGTGTGTCTGTGTGTGTCTGTGTGTGTGTGTGTCTGTGTGTGTGTCTGTGTGTGTGTGTGTCCTCTGTGTGTGTGTGTGTCCTCTGTGTGTGTGTGTGTCTCTGTGTGTGTGTGTGTATCTCTGTGTGTGCGTGTCTGTGTGTGTGTGTGTGTTTGTGTGTGGTGTCTGTGTGTGTGTGCGTGTGTGGTCTGTCTGTGTGTGTGTGTCTGTGTGTGTGTGTGTCTATGTGTGTCTGGTGTGTGTGTCCTCGGTGTGTGTCTCGGTATTTGTCTCTGTGTGTGTGTCTCTGTGTGTGTGTGTGTCTCAGTGTGTGTGTGTGTGTCTCAGTGTGTGTGCGTGTCTATGTGTGTCTGTGTGTGTGTCTCGGTGTGTGTCTCGGTATTTGTCTCTGTGTGTGTGTGTCTCTGTGTGTGTGTGTGTGTCTGTGTGTGTGTGTGTGTGTCTGTGTGTGTGTGTGTCTCAGTGTGTGTGTGTGTGTCTCAGTGTGTGTGCGTGTCTATGTGTGTCTGTGTGTGTGTCTCGGTGTGGTGTCTCGGTATTTGTCTCTGTGTGTGTGTCTCTGTGTGTGTGTGTGTGTCTGTGTGTGTGTGTGTGTGTCTGTGTGTGTGTGTGTCTCAGTGTGTGTGTGTGTGTGTCTCAGTGTGTGTGCGTGTCTATGTGTGTCTGTGTGTGTGTCTCGGTGTGTGTCTCGGTATTTGTCTCTGTGTGTGTGTCTCTGTGTGTGTGTGTGTGTCTGTGTGTGTGTGTGTGTGTCTGTGTGTGTGTGTGTCTCAGTGTGTGTGTGTGTGTCTCAGTGTGTGTGCGTGTCTATGTGTGTCTGTGTGTGTGTCTCGGTGTGTGTCTCGGTATTTGTCTCTGTGTGTGTGTCTCTGTGTGTGTGTGTGTCTCTGTGTGTGTGCGTGCGTGTCTCTCCCCCCACCCTCACCCCTCCTCACCTCACCTCCCTCTCCCCCCCCGCGGTAGATCTGCGGCCTGACTGAGCGCGTGGTGGCGACAGCGGAGGACATAATCTGCTGCCTGGAGCAGGGAAACCTGTCACGCATCGTGGGAGCCACCGCCATGAACGCTCAGTCCTCCCGCTCACACGCCATCTTCACTATCACCATCGAGCAGCGCGGCAGGGAGGACAGGTGGGGTGGTGGTTGTGGTGGTGGTGGTGGTGGTGGTGATTGTGGTGGTTGTGGTGGTGGCGGTTGTGGTGTTGATGGTTGTGGTGGTGATGATGGTTGTGGTGGTGGTGATGATGGTGGTTGTGGTGATGATGATAATGATGATGGTTGTGGTGATGATTGTTGTGGCGATGATGATGGTTGTGGTGGTGATGATGATGATTGTGGTGATGATGATAATGATGGTTGTGTGGTGGTTGTGATGATGGTTGTGGTAGTGATGATGATGGTTATTGTAATGATGATGATGGTAGTGGTGGTGATGATGATGGTAGTGGTGGTGATGATGATGGTTGTGGTGGTGATGATGATGGTAGTGGTGGTGATGATGATGGTAGTGGTGGTGATGATGATGGTAGTGGTGGTGATGATGATGGTTGTGGTGGTGATGATCATGGTAGTGGTGGTGATGATGATGGTAGTGGTGGTGATGATGATGGTAGTGGTGGTGATGATGATGGTAGTGGTGGTGATGATGAGGTTGTGGTGGTGATGATGATGGCTGTGGTGATGATGATGATGGCTGTGGTGATGATGATGATGGTAGTGGTGGTGATGATGATGGTAGTGGTGGTGATGATGATGGTTGTGGTGGTGATGATGATGGTTGTGGTGGTGATGAGATGGTTGTGGTGGTGATGATGATGCTGTGGTGGTGATGATGATGGCTGTGGTGGTGATGATGATGGCAGTGGTGGTGATGATGATGGTTGTGGTGGTGATGATGATGGCTGTGGTGATGATAATGCTGGTAGTGGTGGTGATGATGATGATGGTAGTGATAATGATGATGATGGCTGTGGTAGTGATGATGATGGTAGTGTTGATGATGATGATGAAGGTTATGGCGGTAGTGATGATGATGACGGTGATGATGATGATGGTAGTAGTGGTGTTGATGATGATGATGAAGGTTATGGCGGTAGTGATGATGATGACGGTGATGATGATGATTATGATGGTAGTAGTGGTGTTGATGATGATGATGACGGTTATGGCAGTAGTAGTATTAACGACAACGCTCATGATGTCGGTGCCTCCCCTCCCGCTCGCTCAGAGAGAGTCACTGCCGCAGCAAGCTCCACCTGGTGGACCTTGCCGGCCCCCAGCGTGCCAAGCGCACCAAGGCGGAGGGTGACCGCCTGCGTGAGGGCATCAACATCAACCGCGGCCTGCTGGCGCTTGGCAACGTGATCAGCGCGCTCGGGGAGGAGGGAGTGGCACGGCGGGCTCACCACGTGCCCTACCGTGACTCAGGGCTCACGCGGCTGCTGCAAGGTGACCGAGCCACGCGCGCAAGATGCACACGCGTGACACGTGGCACGCACGTGACACACACGTGACACGCTCGTGGCATGCGCGTGTCACTCACGTGGCGTACGACGACCCTCATGGTGACCTGCGTGTGTGCGCGTGTGTATGTGTGTGTGTATGTGCGTATGTGTGTGTGTGTTTGTATGTGCGTATGTGTGTGTGTGTTTGTATGTATGTGCGTGTGTGTGTGCGTGTGTGTGCGTGTGCGTGCGTGTGTGTGCGTGTGTGTGTGTATGTGCGTATGTGTGTGTGTGTTTGTATGTATGTGTGTGTGCGTGTGTGTCTGTGGGGAGCGGTAGTGTAGCGGTTAGCGCGCTGCGCTATGAACCTGGCGACCTGGGTTCGATTCCCGCTCACGGCTAACACCAATGACGATTATCTGAACCGGTCCTGGGCCTCCCCTAGTTCGACTCAGCCTTAAATGAGTACCTGGTGCGGTGTGTAAACTTCGCCACTGGGAAGACAAAGGCGGTCGGGCGTGGTGCTGGCCACCCACCCCCTCGTGTGCCGTGCCGGCCTTCATAGGTGTTCGCTAACAGCACTTGCCCCTACAGTCTGTTCAGGCTACACGGGGGATCTTTGATCTTTGTATGTGTGTGTATGTGTGTGTATGTATATGTATGCGTGTCTCTCCCTGTCTCTCTCTAGATTCTCTGGGAGGTAACAGCCTGACCCTCATGGTGGCCTGCGTGTGTGTGTGTGTGTGTATGTGTGTGTGTGTGTATGCGTGTATGCGTGTCTCTCCCTGTCTCTCTCTAGATTCTCTGGGAGGTAACAGCCTGACCCTCATGGTGGCCTGCATCAGCCCGGGCGACTCCAACCTGGAAGAAACCCTCAACACTCTGCGCTACGCTGACCGTGCGCGCAAGATCAAGAACAAGCCGATCGTGAACCGTGACCCCAACACGGGCGAACTGCAGATGCTCCGGCAAGAGGTGTGTTACCTCTCGACA
>NC_083848.1:133593-136093 GCF_015708825.2 Lethenteron reissneri
CCCCCTTCTTGGGCACCAGAGTGACCACTGCCCTCCTGCAACTCTGTGGCAGCTCGCCTTTTTCTAAGCTCACGTTCAGCACTTCGACCAGGGAAGCCGAGCTCACCCCAAAAAACTTAAAAAACTCGGCTGGGAGGCCGTCGATCCCAGGCGCCTTCCCAGTAGCTAAGCCCCTCACCGCAGCCTCCAGCTCCTGGAGCGTGACCAGGCCTTCCAGCTGCTCCATCTCGGAGGAGGTAAGTCTGGGTGCTCCCTCTAGCAATTCTCCTAGAGCATCCTCATGGATGCTTTCTTCTGCCGTGAACAGCTCCTGGTAAAAACTCTTCACGACCCTAGCGATGCCCTCGTCGCTCGTATGGATTCCACCACTCGGTGCTCGCAGGCTGGAGATAAGGTTTTTGGTGATCGGCTGTCTCTGTTGCCTGAAAAACAATTTAGTCGGCGCATCCATCTTAGCAGATGCTGCATTTTCTGGTTCGCAAAAGCCTTGTAGGCCTCCCTGTCTGACACAGACCTGAGTAGCCGTTGCTGCTCCCAGAGCGTGCGGCAATCCGTATTAGTTTGGGGTGAGCCCAGCTCTGCTTTCGAGCGCCAGCAGTCCATTCCTTAGCCGCTCCTCCTGCTCCCCCTAGCTACGGCGTGCTGGCTCATGAACCGCTGGCAAAGCGACCCTACCTGCACCTTCCCATTGTCCCACCATTGCTGGAGCGAGTCGAAGGCGTGCTTGCGCGTTACCCACCCCTTCCAGAAGGCCCTGAAGCCGTCTGGAAGTCCGCGTTCTCTAAAAGTTGGAGGTTAAACGCCAGTAGGGCCTACGATGCCCAACAAGGGGGAGGCGCAGGCGCACCGTCACCAGGTGGTGGTCGGAGAAGCCGGACGGCACTATCCGCTCGCCCAGCAGGTTAACGCCGTCCGCGTTCACATAGAGGCGGTCCAGCCTCGCGAGGCTGATTCGCCCTTGTGCACTACACCGGCACCACGTATACTGGCGCTGGGCCGGATGTTGCAGGCGCCACGTGTCGTATAGGTTAAGCCTCCGTACTACGTCAGCTAAACCTGCGCAATTCCGGGTGGGGCTCGGCGCCATTACGGGCAGCCCGGGTCGAGGTGCAATTAAAATCGCCCCCGACGACCGTGAGCATTCCGGCAGCGTCGGCTTCCTCCAGAGTGTCTCGCAGCGCGCCCGAGAAGAAGAGTCCTCTCTCGTGGCTCGCGCTAGGTGCGTATGCGTTGACTAACCGCAGCTTGACATCGCCGAGCGCAAACTCCGCCGTGATGAGGTGCCCCTTCACGATCTCTCTGAAGGTCACATGGGTAGGCGTGAGCTTTGGGCCACACACAATCCCGACTCCCGCCCGGTTGGCTTCTCCGTGGCTAAAAAAGGTCTGGCCACCCATGAGGTGTTGTCGTTGAGCTTGCAGAGCGGCATCGAGGTGCGTCTCCTGCAGGAGCGCCACCTCGACGTTTTGGTCTACAAGGAAACGACACATGCGGCTCCATCTGTCATCGCTCCGAGCGCTGTTACAGTTCAGGCTTGCCACTCGTACGCCTGACGCCATTGCACATCGGGGAAGGGGGGGGGGGTATCCGGTGGTTACTTCAGAAGGAGGTCGCCCTCCTTCTTCTTCAGTTTTTGTGCTAGACTCTTCAGCCGGAAGCCTTCCCCGGCTGAAGCATATCCCTGCAGATCCCGGCGTATTTTGTTCGCCGTTTTAAGGAAACCCAACGCATCGGGGAAGCTGTCCAGGACGTTGATTCCCCGCTTCCCGAAAGATGTTTTGAGGAAGCCTTGGATGGCTTCGGGTGTGTATTCCCTCTCCTCTCCCACCCCCGAATAACTACATTCACTGGCCCCGTCGTCGACGGAGATGACGTCGTCGTCGTCGTCGTCATCGGCCCCCAACCGTTTTTCGCCGTCGTCGTTGCCGTGTGCGTCGACGCGAACTCCGGCCGTCTTTCCCCCCTCGACTGGGGGGGTAACATGGTCTCGCCAGGCTCGGGGCGCCCCCTTTCTGTGGTCTCTACGACCCTCCCTTCGTAGCACGCCGCAGCGGCCTGCACGTCCCCCCGGCCGTGACCGTCTTCGCTTCTATCACGCTGCACGGCGCCAGGGTCTCACCCAGCCCGGAGCGCGCTTCATCCGCGGGGTCCGCGATCGTCGCCCCGTCGCGCGATGGGGTGGGCGGGGTGGTCCCCTTGGGTGCTGCTGCCCCCCCAGGCTCGGTGGTAGCTCGCGGCCGCTCCTCCGCTCGTGCCGGCGCGTCCTCACTGGGTCCGGTGGTCGTCCCGTTGCCTCGGTCGTGCCCGGCGTGGTGGTTTTGCTCGGCGCCGGCGGCGGCGCTCATCTCGCTCTCCGCCACGCCCTCGCTGCCGCTCTCTGCCGCCCTCCCTGGGCGCCTCCCATCCCGCTGGTACCGCCAACGGTGCCCGCCCGCTTTGGATAGGTGCCGTCGCTTCCCTCCTCTGCTCGGCTGCCCTTGGCTTTCCGCTTTCGCGACTT